>NW_022287576.1:0-2169 GCF_004355925.1 Anarrhichthys ocellatus | reverse complement strand
ACTCAGTTATGCACGGGCTCCACAAGATGGCGCCGGTGCCACATAAATGAAAAACCGGATGTAAACAAACCCCAGTGAGGAAAAGTTAAGTTACATTAATAACAAGCAGGTCAAGTTACTTTTAAATGTAGTCAGTTACTATATTACTATATTACTATATTACTCGGCAATGTTAAAGAGTTAGTAACGTAATATAATATATAAATATATATGTTTTTAATCAAAGCCCACATGGGGGAAATATTCTCCTGTAACACACTCAATATGTTCATCTTCCATTTTTTTATGTTTATAAAAAGGAATAAAAACTCAAAACAATTATTAGTTAAGTCACCATCAGCAAAACTGGCAACCTGAGAGGAGCAACAAAGGCTACTCTACAGTGGGACATATTCAGAATTATTAAAATAAAATAACAAAAACACGCTGTCATAAACGTACATTTAAAGAAACATAGTCAAAATGTACTCACAGGTCGTACCAGACAGTCCTGTATTGTGTAATGCTGCTATTAAAGCACAAGAGGCTGAGTTACACAACAAGGATTATTTATTAAACCTGATTAAATCATGTTCTCACCATAAATAATGTTGCATCGAATTTTGACATTAAGAAAGAGCTCATTTAAACCTTTTTTAAAACGTCAATTTAGTTTTTACTCTAAACTTATATTAATTATGTTGCAACAAAACTTTTAAACTCCAAATTAAAATGTGATTCAGTATTAACTTTAAACTTGAGGTTTAACTTTTAAAATAGCTGCACACACACGGATATACTGTATATATATATATATATATATATATATATATATATATATATACACATATACACATATAGTGGACATATATACACACACACACACACACACACACACACACATATATACTTACAGTCACTTAACAGTGTAGATGTAATCTCCTGTCTGATCAGAGCAGGATGCTGAAGGATCACATTCCTGACATTTCTTCTGGAGGTTTGTTTTTCTCTTCTTCTCTCTGAACCTGCTTTCACTTCATATCGTCTGAAACACGACGGAACATCAGACGGATTCAAACTCAATAAAAGGTAATTATGACTGAATAATCCATCAGTATTGTCGATGAATAGCATGTATTAGTTTATTCCTCAGCTGGATACATTACGTCATTACATGCGCAGGTAGTTTGAGGCGGAAATGCTCGGCAGTAAACGACACGCAACTACATGTGTTTAATATTTAGTTTGTTGTTCTCAAGTCCGTTTATTAGAGAAATGAGTCTGAAATAAACGTGTCAGACTTTCACATCATCTTTGAAGTCGCTGTTTAAGATCATGTAAGTTAAACTGAAGATAAACAGAAAGATGACTTCAGCTGAGTGCGCAGCTGAGTTCAGCTGTCAATCAACAATATGCAAGAAACACATATAATATAACATACATTTTATTATCTTGGTTTTGTTCTCAAGTCTTTATATTTCCCAGAGTTCAATGAGAGAAATCTATGAAAATATGATGTTTATGTCACTTTATTGTGAAATGTAAAGACGCCATTTTAGATTCCAGTAGTTGAAGTGAAGAACCAGGAAGAGGAGTTGCGTAATAATAATCTAAGTTACATTACAGTGACGTTTAATACGCTACTGTTGGTAATAATGTAACTCAACTAGAAATCTCTTTTGTGAAAACACAACAAATTACAGCAAAATGTCATCAACACTTTTACTGATGAAATATGTTAAAAGATGATTTGAACTGTATTTATTCTTCCTTTAGGTTCTTCATGCTGTTAAATGATTCTGTGATGGTCAGAGTGACATAATGACGACTGCAGCACCAGGTGAGTCCAGACAGACTTTAGTTTCTAACACTCGTCTCTCTCTGTCCACATATGACACACGTAATAAACACACTTCAGATATTATAGTCCTGGATTGAACAAAACAACGTTTGATGGATTTACAACAATTTTCTGCCATTTACACATTAATTCACTGTTTCCATCATTAAAAACATTTTAAATGCAATTCTTTGTTGTATTTCTTGCAATACAATAACGTTGTTTTGGATTAAATACTCAGAAGTCCACAAAATAGTTTGTTAATGCAGCTGGAATGGGACATTATAATAATATATATACCATTATAATGTCCCATTTTATATATATATATATATATATATATATATATA
>NW_022287575.1:0-2170 GCF_004355925.1 Anarrhichthys ocellatus | reverse complement strand
GGTGTGGCTCATCAGCAGCAGATTACCATCCTGAAAGACAACCTGGATACAGGACACAGACCCCATCACACCCCCCCTCCATAAAAACAGTGTTCCCACCAGGAACACCAACAAACTGCATACAGATTTCAAAATTTACAGATTTCATATTCCAGATTACAAGAGCATCCCCCCAGCCCTCCAACCAATCTCCACTCTGCAACTCCAACATGTGGAGAAGCATCTAAGAGTGAGAGTAGAGACTGAAGGAAGGCCAGAGAGAGTGATATGGCACTGCACATGAGGGGAAGCAGGGTTTCCTGCGAGGGCCAGTTCATGCAATGAGCTGCATGAACGAGTGGTGAACACCCAGAACTGGAATTGTCATAATTGCCAGCTAACAGAAAGCACCGAACTGAACTACCATAAGCGCTAAGCTGTAGTAGCCTAAAGGTTCCTCTGACAGACGCGCAAAGAGGCAACCCAACTACAACTCAGCTCACCCAATCAAGGCATGAGCTGTAGCTGTAGCGCTTATGTTCCTGAAAGGCAACAGGCCAAGTTAACAACTTGCCTGTCACCACACAAACACAAAAAACAGTTCACCACATCCCTCCTTTTATTACCCACTAGCTTACCCTATGAACCATGAATACCTACTGCACACTGTGCAGCAGCTATCTTCAGGCTCCACCCGGAAGGTAACTAGGTCCAATACCCAGACACCCAACAGGCTGTGCAATGCTCTTGTTACAGAGTCCAGAACATGATCACCAGAATAAAAAACCAGAAACCAAAACATGCAGTTCGCAGGAAACACCAGAAACTAGTTTCGCTCAATAAAACCAGGAACAGAATTTAACACCACAGCAAGAGCAGCCCTTACACAGCTAACATCACTGCCTCCATGTCCCTCTGACTGCCTAACCAGAGACTAATTAAGCTCCCCCCTAGTCTTCAGGTGCTACTTGTGGTGGGTACTTATGCACTAAAACCCGCAGGCCCGGTAAAGTAACCAGGAACTGGCCACCCACCTGCAGCCTCGGACGTGCCCCCGAGACAACTGCTCTAACCACTTTCACACCACACTACAGAAACCCCCCCAACGACCTCCAAAGGGAGTCCGCTCTTCAGCCTAACAGGGACAGAACAGCAGCAATTTATTCAGTGTATACAGGACCACCTAAACTCTGTTCCACAAAAACCACCAGCATAACACATGCTCAGTGACACAAACACTCCTCAGGAACACTGATCACTACAGCTGTTAACAAAAACCAAACACAGGAAAACAGCCGACTCACCAAACTCGTCCATGTCTCCGAAACAACCAGATTGCACATCTCACTCACTTAAACGTGGTGCACCTGCCTACCAGGTTACAGCCGCTACTGATTTGAAGTGAATGCAGACACCGGGTCAACCAGAAATAGACAAGCCCCCATACGTGCAGAGAGGATCCACAGCCAAAGAAGAGGGGCAGCCTTTATAGCTGAGACTTCCAGCAGGCTCAGGTGTGGCTCATCAGCAGCAGATTAGCCGTTTCCTCTCAGGTTGTCTTGCAGGATGTTGATCGGCAACTAACGAGCCCCACCTGAGCCTGCTGGGTTGGTCCCAGCTATAAAGGCTACCCCTCTTCTGAGCAGGCGCAAAGTCTTGTCCATTCTCTGAGCTGCTGCTCGTCACAAGGACACTTGCTTGAACTGACTGGCAAGCGGGACATGTTCTGAATTAATGCTGAGTTTTCCACAAAAGGCTGTCTCAATCCGCTGTTTCCGCACAGCACAGGTGTGCGAGATTAGCTGGTTCTTCCTTTTTGTTTTATGGCGGATGGCATCCAGTGAAAGGTGCATTACCGCCACCTAACTATATTGGAGTGTGGACCCGATAACCTATCCCCATACAAAAACTAAACCAAAATCAAACTAAACAAAAAAGTCGTAACATGACTGATCCCGACGAGCCACCATATGTCACGACCCGGCTCAAAAAGTCGTAACATGAGGGAGACAAGATGAGTTAAAAGTAATAAATAGACATTTATTTAATGAACCAGTAACTAAACAAACAATCAAAACAAGGCAGCAACCAGCCAGGTCCTCCACACAGGAGTCAGAAAGGAGAGGTGCAGAGAGGAACCACAACCAAAGAAGAGGGGCAGCCTTTATAGCTGAGACTTCCAGCAGGCTCA
>NW_022287574.1:0-2170 GCF_004355925.1 Anarrhichthys ocellatus | reverse complement strand
CACACACATTCGGTTTAACCACTCTAGGAAAGGATTCTCCGGTGGAGGCTGAGAAGACATGACAACACAGGCAAACACATACTGTGATCAACCTGGCTATGTGTGTGGGAGCCCGTATTAGCAAATGCACATTCACACACACACACACATACACACATCTATAATACCTCCCCTATCTGCATGATGAGGGCAAACGTGGATAGATGGGAGCAGCTGCACACCGTGTAGTTTTCATTGGTGTATGCAACCCAACAGCCCTCTTCCGACCAACGCATGGTCTTGGTCTTTTTGCCTCCTGTTTCACTTCCTTCTCCCTCCTCTGTTTTGTCCTCCCAGTACACGCAGGTCACCAAACCAGATTCAGGTACCATCTGATGAAAGATTTTAAGATAGGCTGAACGATAGCAAGCCTTGTGTTTCCTCAAAAGGTAGATGGATAGAAAACATTGGGCAGCACCTTCTTATGTTGGATGGTAAAGTTGACGGGCTCAGTGAGATTGGTGTTGTTCATTGCCGGTAAGATTGCAGTGATGACATCCGAGTACATCTCTGTCCTGTTCTCTGTTTTAAAGTATTGATGACTAAGAAGACTCTCCATCCCAGTTAATGTCATAAAGGCAGCTGTTGCAGAACCTGGAAATGTCCAGGTGATCAACAGGGTTTTTGCATGTTTTAGCCCATTTCAAATAATTAACATTAATGCATGTCATTTTCCACCATGCTGTGTTTTCAGTTCATGAATATATAATTCTCTTTTTCTGTTTCTCTACTTTTTGAACGTCATTTTTCAAATGAATCTGGTAATCTTGGTAATTTGCCATCATCTTTTTCATTATGATCTTTTTTTTCTCACCGTTGTTATTTTTGGCCAGAGCTTCCAGGTTGATCTGCATGGTGTTGTCCTTGACTGAGAGCAAAGAGCTCTTCGTATTGTTGCCTCCAGGCCCGATAGTTTCAAGACTTAAATCTAACACACAGGTCAGTCTTTAGATTTTGATGATCCACACAGTACACATACAGTAAATGTCTACAGTGAACTAAGATGAACATGTCTTACCCACTGTGGAAGTCTTCACAGTTCTCTTGGTTTGGTTCTGACCTGGCTGCACTATAGCAGACATTAAACGGTCTGAGATGCCCAGGATCACACTGCCGGTCTCCCCGTCTCCTTCGCTACTCACCTTGCTTGACCTGGCACGTGGTCCAACACCTGACACTTCCTGCAAGAATTAGAATATTTCAATAACTGACCTTCCTGATGATGCAAACACAAAGTAGGATTAGAGCATCATCAAACGCCGTGCTACAGTGACACAGGTTATTTATGGAATAACAAGTACCATAGATGCTGAGAAGCTGTTTGCCACAGTCTGCAGATAAAGCACACAATAGAGAAAGAGGGAGAGAATTATGTAAATGCAGTTTCAGTGTTATCCTCACACAATGTGCATTACACTTCAGAGCATCCAACCATGTACAATGGCACAGTTTAAAAAAACATTGCATTCATAATCAATGATTTTAGGACCAATAACAAAACTGTATAGATCATTATTGCAGTGAGTGATCTATCATGGAAACACATATTTAAAGGTAAATTGGAGAGGACCACCGCTCCTTGTTTTCTACTCACTGCTTCTGGTAAGATAAGGCCCTCATTGTCTTTCAGTTGTTGGTCCATGTTGCCAAGAAAAGCTCTCTCTTTTGTCTGACCCTGCAGCAAATACACAAACATAGCCTCATCTGTAATGTGATGAGCTGGAACGATAATATATTTTGGCAAATATGTAAACATTTTTGCAAGATGAAATATTGCAACATTGTCACCTCTTCCTACTCACATTATAAGTAACCGATTGTATTGAGGCATGTGTAATTTAGATTAGATTAAGACACCTGCGTGTTGTTATAGTTTTTAAAATCATTCATTCTTTGACAGTGCTGGTGATCCTTACCTCTGGGGGTTTTATCTCATCTAAAATGTCCTGAAGACCTGGTGAGTCAGTGCAGATGAAAATGACAAAACAAATTGAGCACATCAGGACACGGTAGTGTACTTTATATACTGTAAGCAATTGCATCCTAAACTCACTTTTACAATATGTGACCCCCGTCTCCCAAAAGAGTCCAGTTGAAGGGTAGAATCCGTCAGGACAAGAGCAATAGAAGG
>NW_022287573.1:0-2170 GCF_004355925.1 Anarrhichthys ocellatus | reverse complement strand
GGGAAAGAGTTGTAAAGAGGTAGAGGGATTAAGGAGGAGGTGGGTGGAGGGTTATGGTTGGCGAAGGAAATATAATGTGTGGCATGGAACTATGTACTCAGGGTACGGTAATGACTGTGCATGAGAGGTGGTGTGTGTCGGTGTATATGTGCGTGCCCCAGATGCGCGCACGCCCATGTGTGTGTGTGCATACGTGCGCCCACATTAAGTCATTCCCACCCATTCCCTCTCTAAGTATCATGTTCAGAGGCTGCAGTTCATTCCTGTCTGTCTGATTGTGTTGTTGTGCAGTCATGGCTAATTACCTTGATAGTCTGTTGACAGCGCTGAGACAATTAAACAGCCAAATGGAAAACAGGAGGGGGAACTTGTCTGAAATGTCCTCTCTGAGAGTTGAACCAAAGAGTGATTCATCTCCAACATGTGTTTACAATAGGAAATCGTTTACAGGCTAAAAGGGATGGAGTTTGTTTAGCAAATTTTAGGATGCCTGCTCCGATGTTAGCTCCAGAGTCAAAGCGATGCACACATCTCCAGCTTGTCGGAGAGCAATGTATTCAACATTATCATGGACTCCTGTACTAGCCTTATCCAATAGACGGTACCCTGTAGCTGACCCCCATGAGTAGATACAGGTTGCTATCAGGCATTCAGTTGGTCTAAACTAAAGGCAACTTTTAAGGGGAATAGGGTAAAAAAAAATGATAACAGATATCGCTAGGAAACTTCCCCAGTTGATCACATGAATTAGGACAATTACTTTTTGTATGGAAAGTTTTTTGAAAATGTATGCTTGAATCTACAAATGAGGCATTATCTTATACATGTGCTACTTTGCATGAATTTGCACAACAGAAATCTGAACATTGGATAAATTGGATAAATCATCCAAAATATGCATTTAGGTGTTTATTTCACTACTTTGTCTATCTGTGTCTGTAGATATTGTATCTCCTATATTAACCGAAAGCTAGCATTAGATAATGCCTCATTTGCATATCCATACATAAAATGTTACCGTGCCAACATGCCAAACTAACATGGTGAACATGTTAAACATCAGCATGAGTCATTGTCATTGTGAGCATGGGGTTAGGGTGGGAGTGAGCATTGTGTAGCATGCTGATGTTAGCATTTCGCTCAAAGCACCAGTGGGCCTAAGTGCAGCCTCACAGAGCTGCTAGCATGACTGTAGACTCTTCGTCTCATTAATTGTTGCAGAGTCTTCATTTATGCAAAGACGCAACACACCTCAGCTATATTTCAGACGACCATTTTAGGGGAAACAAAGTTAGTAAAGCAAGCAAATGTGACCATATTTTTTGAGCATGATTATTTCTGACAATCTTTGAATGCGCATCTACACAGCACCCCAGGTTGCAGTACAGTCTTTACATAATCAGATCTAGAAGCCTAGGTTGACCAAAAAAACAATTTCTCCCATCTGCAGAGTCCACATTTAACCTTTATCAGCCTCCCTGTGAAGGAGAAATCTGCACATATATATACATATATGAGGCAGGTCTGTCCCATAGGTGATAGCAGCATCCATTATGTACACATATTACATACAAATGGAATTTGCATAAACATGATTAGGGAATTAAGGGGGTTAGTCGCTTGGCGGCGGGGGGCTGAGAGGTTTAAAGATGTATTAGGGGATTTCTAACAAAGATGTTTGAGGCATTTCTTCTGAGATAGCATGCGTTTGATAGAGACGGGGGGAAACTCAGAGAGAGGATGTCATGCGACAAAGGTCGTGAGCAGAATTTAAATCCAAGACAAAAACAAAAAGCCTTAAATGGTACTACATGAGTCGACTGAACCGCCACTTCACGCTTGGCAGTAAATAAATCGCGGGTATGTACACAAAGGCTCACGGAGGCTAATGGGTGCCTATGGACAACAATCGCCCAGCATTATACAACATCCAGGTTGATTTTTGCTCTCAGAAGAATAGAAACATTCTCAAACGATTCACAGCACCAAGGTGCATTTCCACCTCTTAGCGATGTGACGTGTAATCAATCTTTGTGTCGAAAGCTCAGTCAACCTGCGTTTCTAACTCAGTGAAATGCACACGAGCAGGGCCGGCAGCGGGGCAAAGCTTGGCACCAGAGTTGTCGCTGTAGACCGATCCCAGATTGGGTCTTCAGGGGTTGTGGGGGGG
>NW_022287572.1:0-2171 GCF_004355925.1 Anarrhichthys ocellatus | reverse complement strand
TGACGTTTCCGTTCAATGTGTAACACTAAAGGAGGTCCGCCAGTTCGTGCTGTATATTGAAGAAGACTTGAAACTAGAGATTGAGACCATAAACTCATTGTTTACAGTGTTGATTGAGGTAACAAATCAAGTGAGAAGCAGAGTCATTTTCTCATAGACTTCCACACAGTCAGACTTCTTTGAACAACCAGAGGAGTCGCCGCCTGATGGCGAGGAAAGAGAATGCAAGTTTAAGGCACTTACGCATTGGCTCACTTTTAATAGATGGAGGTTGCCGTCTTGGTCCAACCAACAGAAGCTTAGCACCCATCCTCCGGTTCCCCCTTCAGTTTAACACTCTGTCACCACTTTCACCGTTGTTTGCACTGTTACCCCCGTTAGCGGCGTTAGCTGCCGGCTCGTCGTCAACATTTTTGAGAGGCAACGGAAATGCTCCTAATCCTGCACCTTTAAACTGAGGTGGTGAACATGGTAAACATTATACCTGCTAAAGGTCAGCATGTGAGCATGTTGCCATTTGGTGTCTGTGTTTACCCAAATAAAAACCTTGAGAAAGGCCTCTAGAGATATGTAACTTTCTGACGTGTCAGCCGTGCATTACTTCCAGTCATCTTATCTTTTTAGCATGTTACATGTTGACCCTCGGGACACAAAGTTGTCACGGAGCTGGTTAGAGGACGCTTCATAGTTTAGGGGAAATATGGTCAGAAATATGTATTCACTTTCAGCAATCACTACATTTGTAAACTGTATTTGTATCACTTCCACTCGCGTCACAAAAAAGTGGAAATTTGCATCATATCGTACAAATTTGGAAATGTGAGCCATCATGTAGCACCAATGTCACCCCATAAAGCCACCTCTTAATACAGACCACAGAAGGGACCTTACAATTATGGGGGCTGGTGTGGAATTCTGTTTATGGGAAATGATGAAACAACATATCATTACAGGCATCCAAGGTCAAAACTGTTTCAAATCATTTCCACAAAAATAACCGTGATGATGAGAACGGTAATCGGAGGCCCTGGATGGGATAAAAAAAATACAAGTACACTAAATGTTCCCAAACATTTGAACACACCAGTGTGAACGGAGCCTGACAGAGATGAGGATCAAGAGGAATGTAATCTCAGTGTATTACACAGCAGGGCAGTCTGGACCCAGCGACATAAAGCCAGCGGGCCCACATGGAAGATATATTTGGTATGTTCTGTTCACGTCCTTGCTTTAAAGTCAAATGTTTGTCCAGCAGATCCAATGTCCCCGCACTCCTCGGTGACTCTGTACAATTAGTTCAAGTTTTGAAGACACCTCTGAAGAACGTCTAAAAGTTGGCTATGGAAAGAAACGTGCTGCTCTATGATTGAAGCTTAGTGTCCTTTGCCTACTCGCTCTTCTTCTTGCGTTCCGGGGAGCTGTTCCAGTAGTAGAGAACCTGCAGGGCGATGACGCCGTTACAGGCGGAGGATATGACGTAGGTGAGGGCCATCAGAGTGTCTCCAGTTTCCTGTAAGAAGGCGATATGGCTCAAAACTATTTACTTGTGCGACGTGAACGCAGGCTGATAATAAGAGAGTACTTTTCAACATATTACAGCGGGAAACACACACAGTCCTCTTACCTGCAGTGAGGTGAAGATGCGAGCGAGGGATCCAGCAAACAGCAGGAAGACAGAGACAGCAGACAGCTGGCCAGTGTGCCCATTACGGAAGTTAGAGGCCGCCTGGATCAGCTGAGACACACACACACACCGTCAGTCTCTCCTGCGTTATGTGGGTGTGTGTGTTCGCACATCTGCATTAGTTACTTTCCTTTACATTTTTGGTAAGTTCACAACATGGCAAGTCATTCTGCATTAGTTCCTGTTTGTACTTTAACTATGGAAACAAGCAACAATCAACTGTTAATACTAGTTAATTACTCTCAAAAATATTAGTCATTCATTCTGAAAAAAACCCGTCTCAATAGATAGTTAAACACAGGAACACAGCACTGACGAGCAGACCGAAATGTCCGCTGCCAAATATGATGCGAAAAATAGAATTGATTCATTATATATTACTATAAATGTATTACATTTGTGTGGCCTCACCCTGCCGATGATGATGGCTGGCATGTTAGAGGCCTGTAAGGAGGTAACCACTGACATGGGAGTGACTGGAGACAGC
>NW_022287571.1:0-2172 GCF_004355925.1 Anarrhichthys ocellatus | reverse complement strand
CACACACATTCGGTTTAACCACTCTAGGAAAGGATTCTCCGGTGGAGGCTGAGAAGACATGACAACACAGGCAAACACATACTGTGATCAACCTGGCTATGTGTGTGGGAGCCCGTATTAGCAAATGCACATTCACACACACACACACACATACACACATCTATAATACCTCCCCTATCTGCATGATGAGGGCAAACGTGGATAGATGGGAGCAGCTGCACACCGTGTAGTTTTCATTGGTGTATGCAACCCAACAGCCCTCTTCCGACCAACGCATGGTCTTGGTCTTTTTGCCTCCTGTTTCACTTCCTTCTCCCTCCTCTGTTTTGTCCTCCCAGTACACGCAGGTCACCAAACCAGATTCAGGTACCATCTGATGAAAGATTTTAAGATAGGCTGAACGATAGCAAGCCTTGTGTTTCCTCAAAAGGTAGATGGATAGAAAACATTGGGCAGCACCTTCTTATGTTGGATGGTAAAGTTGACGGGCTCAGTGAGATTGGTGTTGTTCATTGCCGGTAAGATTGCAGTGATGACATCCGAGTACATCTCTGTCCTGTTCTCTGTTTTAAAGTATTGATGACTAAGAAGACTCTCCATCCCAGTTAATGTCATAAAGGCAGCTGTTGCAGAACCTGGAAATGTCCAGGTGATCAACAGGGTTTTTGCATGTTTTAGCCCATTTCAAATAATTAACATTAATGCATGTCATTTTCCACCATGCTGTGTTTTCAGTTCATGAATATATAATTCTCTTTTTCTGTTTCTCTACTTTTTGAACGTCATTTTTCAAATGAATCTGGTAATCTTGGTAATTTGCCATCATCTTTTTCATTATGATCTTTTTTTTCTCACCGTTGTTATTTTTGGCCAGAGCTTCCAGGTTGATCTGCATGGTGTTGTCCTTGACTGAGAGCAAAGAGCTCTTCGTATTGTTGCCTCCAGGCCCGATAGTTTCAAGACTTAAATCTAACACACAGGTCAGTCTTTAGATTTTGATGATCCACACAGTACACATACAGTAAATGTCTACAGTGAACTAAGATGAACATGTCTTACCCACTGTGGAAGTCTTCACAGTTCTCTTGGTTTGGTTCTGACCTGGCTGCACTATAGCAGACATTAAACGGTCTGAGATGCCCAGGATCACACTGCCGGTCTCCCCGTCTCCTTCGCTACTCACCTTGCTTGACCTGGCACGTGGTCCAACACCTGACACTTCCTGCAAGAATTAGAATATTTCAATAACTGACCTTCCTGATGATGCAAACACAAAGTAGGATTAGAGCATCATCAAACGCCGTGCTACAGTGACACAGGTTATTTATGGAATAACAAGTACCATAGATGCTGAGAAGCTGTTTGCCACAGTCTGCAGATAAAGCACACAATAGAGAAAGAGGGAGAGAATTATGTAAATGCAGTTTCAGTGTTATCCTCACACAATGTGCATTACACTTCAGAGCATCCAACCATGTACAATGGCACAGTTTAAAAAAACATTGCATTCATAATCAATGATTTTAGGACCAATAACAAAACTGTATAGATCATTATTGCAGTGAGTGATCTATCATGGAAACACATATTTAAAGGTAAATTGGAGAGGACCACCGCTCCTTGTTTTCTACTCACTGCTTCTGGTAAGATAAGGCCCTCATTGTCTTTCAGTTGTTGGTCCATGTTGCCAAGAAAAGCTCTCTCTTTTGTCTGACCCTGCAGCAAATACACAAACATAGCCTCATCTGTAATGTGATGAGCTGGAACGATAATATATTTTGGCAAATATGTAAACATTTTTGCAAGATGAAATATTGCAACATTGTCACCTCTTCCTACTCACATTATAAGTAACCGATTGTATTGAGGCATGTGTAATTTAGATTAGATTAAGACACCTGCGTGTTGTTATAGTTTTTAAAATCATTCATTCTTTGACAGTGCTGGTGATCCTTACCTCTGGGGGTTTTATCTCATCTAAAATGTCCTGAAGACCTGGTGAGTCAGTGCAGATGAAAATGACAAAACAAATTGAGCACATCAGGACACGGTAGTGTACTTTATATACTGTAAGCAATTGCATCCTAAACTCACTTTTACAATATGTGACCCCCGTCTCCCAAAAGAGTCCAGTTGAAGGGTAGAATCCGTCAGGACAAGAGCAATAGAAGG
>NW_022287570.1:0-2174 GCF_004355925.1 Anarrhichthys ocellatus | reverse complement strand
CAACTGGGGCAAGTTAATCATCCCCGGGGAACCACCCTGAATGCCGTACTGTGTACCAAGGACAGAGGGAACAGAGTGACTTCGGCCTCTCATGCCACCTGGCAAACCTTCCCGTTCCCACCTAATTGCGTCCCCCCTGACATCAAGCAAAGTTGCGGTCGGCTTCCCATGGACAAACTGTTTTAAGCCTTAAGCCACAGCGGAGTGCACCATCTAGAACGTGCTCCACAAATTGGTCTCACAACAACACTTCAGCATTTAGCATCTCGCTAGGTGTTTTACAGCCTCCATAGTCCTCATCAAAGCGAGGGAGAACTCTTGTAGGGTCTCGCCATCTTGTTGTCTTCTAGAAAAGAAGGCCTACTGTAAGGCTACATATGACTCGGAACACCAGTACAACTCCTATAACAGAGCAATTATTTTGTCTGGATCCCCTCGTTCTGCACTAGAGCGGAATTTTATTTCATCCCGTGCCTCTCCTTCTAAGTGATCAAATAAAAACAATGCCTGATCGGAATTAGATCACCGTCATGCCCTCATACATGCGTGCACCTCCTCAATCCACTCATTCAACCCAATACCTAACCGTCGACTAAACATAGGGCATTTTCTGTCTCGGTGCACGAACACTAGCCTCTCTGTAACAGGGGCACTGGTAGTGACAGAAGCAGTAGGTGGCACAGAAGTAGAAGGCATAGCACTAGAGCCAGGGAGGGTGGAAGCCTGTTCCTGGCGTAGCCTCTCATTATCTGCTGTCAACTGGGCAATTAGGTCCCTCAACTCTTGCAGATCTTCTGCCATCACTACAAATTGGTGAATGAAAGAGGACTCTATACTGGGGTGGAATAGCACGGAAGGGAAAAAACTAACAAAAATAGGCTAGCCGAACACCTTACCAGAACCCGCTACGAGAAACCCAAAGAACCAGCTGCTGTTTTGCCTTTACCAATAAATAAATGAAATAAAAAAGTACACAAATAAACACACAATACACCAAATAACATGTACTCGACGAAACAAAGAGAAAAAAAAAAAGAATGGAACACACGTCTCTGCTTTCAAAAAGTAGACCCTGCCAACAACGGGCAAATGTGGCGAGAGGAAGATGGGATGTCGTTTAAAGTTACGTGGACATTAGCCAATAGTTGGAGCACAACAATGCCACCTTAGGAATTTCACCTAAAGATTAAGTTTTTCCCACACAGTATCAGGATTCATAGGACACATAGGTTCATTATACAGATTAGCATGAGACGTGGTTCCAAAACAAAAATAATCTTTATTATATTACAGTATTAATTCACCGTTACGGTTTACAGACAAAATGCTGAAAGAGCCGTATACATTTATTTAAAAGAGGAGTAGGACTGCGGCTTACCAGTGGCGAGGTGGACCAGTGCAGGTGAGGTTCCCAAAAGAGGAGGCACCCCGATCACATGTGTACACAACACTCACACACACAACCACACGTGAGGGTTCCTAACCAGGGGCACACCAAACTACACAGCACACGAAGGGAGACACCAACACCCGGAGGCACCAACCCCACCACCTTGGCTTGGCAGCTCCTACAGGGACAAAGGACACAATTACAAAAAGGCTCTGGTTCTCAGGAAAGAAAATCAAACAAGAGAAAATTAAACAAAAGGAAAAAATAAGAAAAGACAAAACAACAAAAATAGCTCGGGTTAACTGATCAGCCAGGGGGGGGTGATCAGTAACCCAATTAATTTAAACTAAAGGCCAGAGTGGGCCTTAACATCCCTCATCAGAATACACATAGAATGGCTCAAGCTAAAAAGAGGTTGTTCTCATTAAAACAAGGGTGCTGCTGACCTCAAACAGCACAAGACAGGGGCGCAGTGCTGACAATAGCAGCGTCAGACCCTGTAGACGAACCCAGTAGGCCAAAGCCGTTAGTCGAACACGGCCGTAGGCAAAACACCGGTAAACAAAACAGCAGCGTCCTGAACGTGAGCCGAGTTAGCTGTAGCCGCTTTCTGCCGGCGTTCCGCTCGAACCTAACCAAAAGTCCCCGGTCAGGCAATATTCGTCGGCTCCAGAAGGGGGGAGGAGGGCATGTAGCATAGCTACTGGTAGCGACAGATCCACAGGTGAATCACCTGTACAGGACGAGGGGAGCCCCAGAGATAGTCTACAAAATAATGAAAGCC
>NW_022287569.1:0-2175 GCF_004355925.1 Anarrhichthys ocellatus | reverse complement strand
GAATGCATTTTATTTGCGACTGAGCGCGTTGGTGTTTGGAGCTACGCTAGATTTACAAACCTGAGTTGCCTAACCAAGGCAGCAACAAGACACCATAGCACGACAGGACACTTACAAGCTACGGTGCTTTTGAAAAATTTTGGGGAGACTCGAGTGGATCTACAACTCAATGAACACGTTCGCAGGAGGACCTCTGGCTGGAACTGAACCGCACCGATGTTCTGTACAACCGTGTCATTAAACTCTTTGTTCACAAAGAAAGGAGGATGGACTTTGTCTTTAAGTGAACAGCGGCTTTGGTAAGTGAACTGCTTTTGTGTTTTTACGTCTGCACTAGCGTTACTACTGTGTTAATTTGTCTACGATGTTGTTTTTATGACATGGTTAATATTGTTCCCTCTGATGTGAATAATATTTGAATGGCCTGTGTTCTTGAGTGTGTGGCGGAATACGTGTTTTAGCGCTGGAGTGTTGCTGGATTGATTTTGATTGAATCTACATCTACATTGTCCGTTAATGACACAGCATCCCATCATGCGCGTATTCCAGTGGTGGGCCATCAGGGCCTGCAAGGCCTTCTCTGCTGGCCTAAACAGAATCACAAAGTTATAGCTATTTTATAATTTAATAATTTTTCTTAAATACACTACATGTATTCTAATTTATAAAAATATTTTTCCCATTATCTTACTTTCTCATTACACAGCTACTGTCTTCCTCAGTTGCTCTGCTTCCAGTGCAGCTTGTTTTAAGTAGAGCTTTTATCCAATCAGAGTTCACCTCTGTGTCTCTAGGTAAGAAGAGAGGCCCGAGGCCTGCAGACTCACAAGTGCATCCATGTGCAGTTTAAGTGAATGGGGACGATATTGTTGATTGTCATAGTGTTCAACCAATCAGATCTTTAGTTTGACATGTTGGGCGTATTCTTTGACGTGCCAGAGCCTGCTAGCTGGTCTACAAGTACGTGATTGGTCAGTGGGCTAGCCTGACATGTTGGGCGGTGACAATGCCAATATCTGCTGCCTCTGCCGAGTGGACATTTTCAGCCCTCAAACGCATTAAAACGTATTCAAGAAATACAACTGGGGAGGCTCGACTGTCTTCACTGGCGTCCATGAATGGAGAAGGACTTCTTACTGGAACTAAAACACACGGATGTACTGAACAACCGTGAGAGTAAACTCTTTGTTAACAAAGAAAGGAGGATGCACTTTGTCTTTAAATAGTGAACAGCAGCTCTGGTAAGTTAAACGCGTTTGTTTTTACATCTGCAGTAGCTTTAATATGCTTGTTTATATATTATTATTTGTACAACTTCTTTTAATGAAGATTTTTGTTTGGTTTAATATGTGATAGGAACCATTGTTACGTCCAATGTTGCTCTGGGGACATATTTAGCCGGTGCCAGTGTTGGCAACTTGGCGACTTTCTCGCTAAATCTGGCGACTTTCTAAACCCTCATGGCGACTTTTTTTGTCAAAAGCTACTAGAGACAAATCTAGCGACTTGTTCTGGTGTTGTTGGAGAAGTTTCTGGTGTTTTGACGTTAAAGCTCATACGTTCTGCACTGTCGTGAACGAGCAGCGGGTGCTGCCGTGAGCCCCTCCGCAGCCGCCCACAGAAGCCTCGAGCTGCAGTCAGAGCAGAGAGGAGACGCACTCTCGGCAGATAGTGTATATACAGGTGTTGGCTTCATTTTTACACAAAACAAATAATAACTGTAGCTGTGTTTCAGCTGAAGGACAGCAGTGAAGGCCCAGGTATAAAATGCACGGCTCGCCACTGGCGTATTCATGTATCTGCACTCTGCAGTTAGTGTATTTGTAGCCCTCATAGGTGTTAAACTTCATGTAACATTTTATTTAACTTGTCATATATTGCAGTGTTATGTGAATATGCGGTTTTTACACGAAACAATTATAACCCATAGCTGTGGCGTCATAATTAGGTTATTAAGATGTGGTTCAACTGTAGTAGGACAGCACTGAAAGCCCAGGTATCAAATACACAAACCGCCACTGCTTTTACATATATGCTAACTTAACTTTTTTCATAGAAGCTAATATTACGTTTACATGTATGCCAAGGTATTTTCTTTCATATAAACTATTGTTACTTGTTTCATATCAGCCAATGGAACATTTTTTGTACATGCTCACAATAGTTTTCCACGCT
>NW_022287568.1:0-2176 GCF_004355925.1 Anarrhichthys ocellatus | reverse complement strand
TAGTCGTCGCGTGTCTCTAGTCGTCGCGTGTCTCTCTGTAGTCGTCGTGTGTCAGTGGACTCGTTCAGTAATCAATCCGTGGCCTCAGCTGGACTTTGTGTTGATTATCTGATGTTCTATAATAACACTTTTGTTATGAAACACGATGTTGCAGTGAAATCTTAAAACTTCATCTGTTGAAAGAACCACAGAAATAATGTGAAAACATTTTAACAGCAGATATTTTTATTCCTCAGAAGACTGGAACAAATGTCTCCTTTGGCTCCTTTGGTCATTAAATACATTTTTATTGTTATGTTATGAGACAGCAACAAATGGAATATTGTCTTTGTGACGCTGCTGCTTCAGACATCAGATACAGACTCTTCCTCCTTCAGTCTGAGCTGATGAAGAAGATCAGCCGAGGAAGGTGGAGATGAAGACGCTGGTGTCCAGGTTGAGGGTGGCGTGCCACCAGCGGTCGGGGAAATACAGAACCTGATGGAGAAAAAGGGTTTTTATCATTTAGTCTTCATTATGTTACGAGAGTCAAATCACTGCTGCGAGCTGAGAAACGGATTTAAAAGTGTTCACAAGTCATTGTTTGAAAGTTCTGATTCACTATTATTATTATTACTGAACACCATCAAGATCAAATATTGTCCATGACCCAGGTCCTCTGATTGAAACAGACATTTCGGTTTTGAAGAGGAACATTCTTCATAATAATAATAATAATAATAATAATAATAATAATAATAATAATAATAAACCAGCAGCACCTGTTTAAAGGTGTTAGGTGATGTTTACCTCTCCAGGTGAGATGGTGCACTCCAGCGGAGCTTCTTCCTCCGGCAGGTGTGGGTAGGTCTCCGTCACCCAGGACAGGGTGGTGCGGTTCGGGTGAAAGTGCGGCTCCTTGTCCGGCGGGTAGAGGAACCACCGCTGAGAGAGAAGAGTCCTTCACTGAAACCGAGACGTTGGTCTAAAGGGAACTAAAGAAAGGTGTTTGTGTCCTCACCTTTCTGCCGTAGATGACCTCAGAGAAACCAGGACCGTGCCAGTGGAAGGGGACTCCTGATCCAGGACCTGGAGCCCAAACACAGACCTGAAGCCTACGTCTTTAGATGTGATGCATTCGAGTCACAGAAAACTAAACAGTCACTGAATTAAAATTGTTTAAAGAACCTTTTCATTCCAAAAATCCAACAAGAAGAGTTTGTTTACAAAGAACAATAATTCTAAGTGTTTTACATCAAATTACGAAAGAAATCAAACAGAAAAATAATTAAGAAAAACAGCAGAAATAAATGTCGATTTAAAACCGAAGAAAATGCTCCGATTTTAAAGGAAAAAACTGTCATGAAATGATTATATATTAATATTATTTTTGTTAAATCTCTAAACCAGCATCAGTCCTCTTAACCACCAAATATTCAATCTTTTTCAGAAATGTAACCCTTTAAATATCAGTTTAATTACATAATGCCGCTGTTGTGTAAAAGTATTTATTTTCTGTAAACTAAATGCTGAGAACAGGCTGGTATCAATAATCAATAATCAGCGACAATAATGATTTTTATTCACGTTTATTTTTGTGCAGGAAACATGTTTAGGATCAAAACTACAGAAAATGTCGGAGGTTAAACTCTGAGGACGGACCTGCGATGCCGAAGCTGAGCGCTGCGCTGGTGTGAGGCAGGACGTACGGAGGAGACTCGTACTGGTCCAGCAGACGCTGCCACTCCGTCACATTGTTGTCTCCGAAGAAATACAGAGTTTCTGAGGAGACGAAACACAACCAGCAGAGAATCACGCGTGTGTGTGTGTGTGTGTGTGGAGCTCCATTAAAACATCTGTTGTTTCTTCATCATCATCACACTGTAGTTTATTCTGACTCAGTCACACATATAAATACTCTCTAGAGCAGCAAACCTGGATTCATCCGCCGCTGAAAATAGTCCCAAAACAAATGCTCTATTTCCTCCTTAAACATATATATATAAATATATGTATAAAACTTCATCATGTTTAACAAAGATAACGTGTGTAAAAGACTGTTAGTTCATTTTTTGGTTTTTCTCACCAAAAAATGAGAGAAAACGTGTTTTGTTTTATTGTGAAGCTCTTTGAGGCCAATTTGTGATTTTAGTAACAATTTTCAAATATATATATATATATATATATATATATATAT
>NW_022287567.1:0-2176 GCF_004355925.1 Anarrhichthys ocellatus | reverse complement strand
TTAGTTTACATTTACTTATTTAATTATTCATTTCATACCAAGCATATCGATCTCATTCACATCCACTCCACATATAACAGCTCGTTAGCCATCTGTCACCTGGATTGCTCTATTTACAATGGAGGTGACGCGTTAGCGTGCGCCTGTCTCAGGACCTCTAGTGTTAGCTGGAAGGCGAGCTGGATACTCATCCTCCATAATGTGTAACGTTACGTGCCAGCAAACTAAGAAACAAACAGACGGGCATTGGAGGCCCGTCAGCAGTCATTCTGTCTGGCCCAGATCCGCGCGTCCTTTCAACTTAGGTCGGAGTTTTAGATCGCGTAAGTGCACTGTCAGTTCCTGAGCGAAACATTTGTCCCAAAAAAAGTCTGTACAATCTTTTCACATCGTATTGTAATAATGTGTGGAGTTTTGTGAAAACTGTGCCATGGAAAACATGGTGATCGCTGAACTAGCAAATAGTGAATTCATAAAAGAATTCTTAAAATAATTCAAAAAATACCATTGAGAAGAGAATGGAATGCTGGATGGAATTCGGTACACATGACATCTATTGCACTTCTGTCCATCCTGGGAGAGGGATGAACAAAATCATTTGTTTACACTAAAAAATGCTTTAAAATACCACGGCCGAAAAAAAGACTGACTGTGTTTGACCCCAACACTTATGTACAAATTTGTTACAGCCTCCATACGTTGTTTTTTGGCATCATGCCTTTTCTTTAATCTTCCTTGCTGGCATTGTGCATTTGCTTGTATTGTATATTCTATTTTTAAACATTACATCCTGCATGTAACTGTGATCTCAGGCCTCTATAGAGGTGGGGGGGTCGGGCTCGGTGAGAACGGGAGCCGTGAAGCGGCTCTGTTGCTCTCCCACAGGTCTCTCCCTCTCTTCTCCCCGTTAAAGGGGTTTTTGGGGGAGTTTTTCCTGTTCCGATGTGAGGGTCCTGGGACAGAGGATGTCGTATGTGTACAGATTGTAAAGCCCTCTGAGGCAAATTTGTGATTCGTGATTTTGGTCTGTACAAAAATAAATTGAATTGAATTTAACCTGTGCCTACTGTTTTCAACAACTCCACAGAAGACACCTGGACAGCTCTGAGGCAATATCTAATTAGTGCTATTTAGTGCCATATATATAGTAACAACGTCTCTGTGTAGTCAACAACTGTCAAATCAAATAAAGAAAGTACACATCAATTATATTTTAACAATTATTATTCTCAGTTTTCTAATTTAAATGGATGGATTATAAATAATATATAGAAATACATAAATAATGCATTTCAAGTAAAATAATGGCTCCATCTAAAAATAAAAGGGTGAGGGTTACCCTAACCCTTTTACACATCATTTCTGTATTTAAGTACATGGCTGTGAAAATACGTAATTATAAAGATAGTTACCTAAATACAGTAAATCATCTGAATCTTGGTATAATACTGGCTGTGTTTATTGGAGGTTGTTTTAAATGTCTGTTCGATCAAATGTATTAAGAGTCCATTTAGATGTACAGAATTATCACATGGCATTTCTGCTTATGTTCATAACCACATCTTGGCCAGATGAATGTAATGGCAAACTTTATATTCCAAATGAGATGTTAGCACAGCGCTCACTCACTTTAACTCGCTGAAGGACGAGACAGGCCGAGGAGAACGTTTGCTCTTGAAGCAATAGTTTGACTTTGTTAAGTACTGTCTTTGCTCTGTACTGTATTGTGACTATAGGAATACATCATTGCTGTGCTGTGTTGTAAGATTGACAATAAAACAATGAATTCCATTTGGTCGTTGATGAAAAGGTTAGGATGCTTGAAATAAGAAATTCTGACTTTGACAAAGTCGTTTTGTACTTGTCAGTGGTGATCAAACAGCCTTATAATTATGGCAATTCTAGTTTCAAGCACTAACTTGCTCAGAACCAGTAATACAATCTCAGTAACAAGTTATAATACCTTATTAAGATAATTAAGGACTGAAACGCTTGAAACAAGTGAAATGCTCGAACATAAAAACTGTAAGAAGAAATATCTTGTCAGACAAAAAACAAGCATATATTGCCTTGATTTAAGATATATGCTTGGTATGAAATGAATAATTAAATAAGTAAATGTAAACTAGTATGCAAAGCTCCTGGTTAGCTCCAGTCGTATATTTACAAATGTTTT
>NW_022287566.1:0-2176 GCF_004355925.1 Anarrhichthys ocellatus | reverse complement strand
AAAACATTTGTAAATATACGACTGGAGCTAACCAGGAGCTTTGCATACTAGTTTACATTTACTTATTTAATTATTCATTTCATACCAAGCATATATCTTAAATCAAGGCAATATATGCTTGTTTTTTGTCTGACAAGATATTTCTTCTTACAGTTTTTATGTTCGAGCATTTCACTTGTTTCAAGCGTTTCAGTCCTTAATTATCTTAATAAGGTATTATAACTTGTTACTGAGATTGTATTACTGGTTCTGAGCAAGTTAGTGCTTGAAACTAGAATTGCCATAATTATAAGGCTGTTTGATCACCACTGACAAGTACAAAACGACTTTGTCAAAGTCAGAATTTCTTATTTCAAGCATCCTAACCTTTTCATCAACGACCAAATGGAATTCATTGTTTTATTGTCAATCTTACAACACAGCACAGCAATGATGTATTCCTATAGTCACAATACAGTACAGAGCAAAGACAGTACTTAACAAAGTCAAACTATTGCTTCAAGAGCAAACGTTCTCCTCGGCCTGTCTCGTCCTTCAGCGAGTTAAAGTGAGTGAGCGCTGTGCTAACATCTCATTTGGAATATAAAGTTTGCCATTACATTCATCTGGCCAAGATGTGGTTATGAACATAAGCAGAAATGCCATGTGATAATTCTGTACATCTAAATGGACTCTTAATACATTTGATCGAACAGACATTTAAAACAACCTCCAATAAACACAGCCAGTATTATACCAAGATTCAGATGATTTACTGTATTTAGGTAACTATCTTTATAATTACGTATTTTCACAGCCATGTACTTAAATACAGAAATGATGTGTAAAAGGGTTAGGGTAACCCTCACCCTTTTATTTTTAGATGGAGCCATTATTTTACTTGAAATGCATTATTTATGTATTTCTATATATTATTTATAATCCATCCATTTAAATTAGAAAACTGAGAATAATAATTGTTAAAATATAATTGATGTGTACTTTCTTTATTTGATTTGACAGTTGTTGACTACACAGAGACGTTGTTACTATATATATGGCACTAAATAGCACTAATTAGATATTGCCTCAGAGCTGTCCAGGTGTCTTCTGTGGAGTTGTTGAAAACAGTAGGCACAGGTTAAATTCAATTCAATTTATTTTTGTACAGACCAAAATCACGAATCACAAATTTGCCTCAGAGGGCTTTACAATCTGTACACATACGACATCCTCTGTCCCAGGACCCTCACATCGGAACAGGAAAAACTCCCCCAAAAACCCCTTTAACGGGGAGAAGAGAGGGAGAGACCTGTGGGAGAGCAACAGAGCCGCTTCACGGCTCCCGTTCTCACCGAGCCCGACCCCCCCACCTCTATAGAGGCCTGAGATCACAGTTACATGCAGGATGTAATGTTTAAAAATAGAATATACAATACAAGCAAATGCACAATGCCAGCAAGGAAGATTAAAGAAAAGGCATGATGCCAAAAAACAACGTATGGAGGCTGTAACAAATTTGTACATAAGTGTTGGGGTCAAACACAGTCAGTCTTTTTTTCGGCCGTGGTATTTTAAAGCATTTTTTAGTGTAAACAAATGATTTTGTTCATCCCTCTCCCAGGATGGACAGAAGTGCAATAGATGTCATGTGTACCGAATTCCATCCAGCATTCCATTCTCTTCTCAATGGTATTTTTTGAATTATTTTAAGAATTCTTTTATGAATTCACTATTTGCTAGTTCAGCGATCACCATGTTTTCCATGGCACAGTTTTCACAAAACTCCACACATTATTACAATACGATGTGAAAAGATTGTACAGACTTTTTTTGGGACAAATGTTTCGCTCAGGAACTGACAGTGCACTTACGCGATCTAAAACTCCGACCTAAGTTGAAAGGACGCGCGGATCTGGGCCAGACAGAATGACTGCTGACGGGCCTCCAATGCCCGTCTGTTTGTTTCTTAGTTTGCTGGCACGTAACGTTACACATTATGGAGGATGAGTATCCAGCTCGCCTTCCAGCTAACACTAGAGGTCCTGAGACAGGCGCACGCTAACGCGTCACCTCCATTGTAAATAGAGCAATCCAGGTGACAGATGGCTAACGAGCTGTTATATGTGGAGTGGATGTGAATGAGATCGATATGCTTGGTATGAAATGAATAATTAAATAAGTAAATGTAAACTAA
>NW_022287565.1:0-2178 GCF_004355925.1 Anarrhichthys ocellatus | reverse complement strand
ATATATATATATATATATATATATATATATATATATATATATTTATGCTGAGAACAGTTATAGTTTTTCTCCTCAGTTAGCGTGTTAGCGATTAGCTTCCAGCTGCAGTAGTTGAGTAGCTGCTTCTGCTTTTAAAGCTTAAAAGCGTGATAAGGTCTTTTGGTCTGAACTTTATTTAAACAGCTCCTTTAAGAACATGTTAATGAAGTGCTTCAGAATCAGAGCTGTGTTTTGTTTCGGGTTGGGTTGACGGTTGAACTCCAGAACAAACTTCACCTCCTGAGGTCACGGCAGCTTATCTGGACGGTGACCTCTGACCCCCGGAGGCTGGCTGTGGAGGAATAAATGAGTGGGCGTTGGAGGGCCGAACACGGCCGTAAGTGGCACTTTATGGAAATGAGAGGTGACCTTTCTCACCTGGGGCGCGATAACCTCTGCGTTAATCCTCCCCCCCGACCTCCCGCTGCCCCCCCGCTCAACGCTTTCATTACTGTTTAATCGCTTTAAAAACCTGCTGCTGAACAGACGTTAAGGAGACACAACTCTGTCCTCTGAGGAGCTTCCTCCTGCTAGAACTCTAGCTGGTGTTTGTATACCTCGCTCCTTCCCTGCCTCGTCCTTTCCTTTCCTTTCTCCAAATCTTTCCTTTTCCTCCTGCCTAGATCGCCACACCCTCCATTCTTACCTCTGCCTCTTTCCTTCCTTGCCTCCTTATCACCTTCCCTTCTTGTTTTGAGCCAAACACACAAACAAGATCAACATCATATCCTTTCCTACCTCGTTCCTTACCTTCTCATTTCCTTTTACCACTCCCTCCTTTCTCACCTTGCCTCCTTTCTGTTTCCTTATATCCTCTCCTAGCTCCTTACTGTATACTTTACCTCCTCTTTAAATAATCTTCCCATTGTTTCCATTCTTACCTCTGCCTCTTTCCTTCCTTGCCTCCTTATCACCTTCCTTGCATCACTTTCTGTTTTGGATGATGCTTCCTTCATACCTCCTCCTTCTGTTTCTTGCATCCTACTCTACCTTAATGATTTCCTTCATTACACCCTCCTTTCTGATTCCTTATTTCCTTTCCTTGCTGCCCAGATCTCCTCCCTCCCTTCCTTCCTGTTTACTTTACCTCCTCTTTTACTTCCCTGCCACAAAATGTCCTTCCCTCCTCTCTGTTTCCTTATGTCCTCTCCTAGCCCCTTCCTGTTTACCTTACCTCCTCTTTGATTTCTCTGCCAGCATCACTTCCTGTCACAAGATGCTTCCTTTCCTCACAGAGGTAGTTTCTGGTGTTTGTTCTGAAGTTTCCTTCAGTTGACGTAACTTTCCTTTTTCCTTTTCTTCCGTCTGAGCTTCGCCTCCTTCTCTGAAATCATTAACTGGGATCTCAGAGTCTCTTTGTTCACCTCGTCGCTCTCTTGCAGCTCCGCAGGTCTCGCTGCTCTTTTCTCCTCAAACTGCTATTCTCTCGCTCGTCCTTTTCTCTTCCTCGCGTTTGTTTAATTTCTTCTGTAAGCACATGAAGATTAATTGGGCCTCTCTTTCAACTTTTTTTTCCTGGCACCTTTTCCTCTCTCAGGAATGCCTCTCATCATCTTTTCATTAGTGCTACCTCTGCCCTTATGCATTATTCAGCCCGAGTCTCAGTGCGGAGCTTGTCCTTTTATTAGACTGTCACCAGAGTGCATTCCACAAACTCATTAAAAAACTATTAAAGGCTGATGATTTCCTCTGATAAAGCCGAGCGGAGCTTTTTCGGGTTTGGTTTTCTGACTGATCGGGATGACGGGATCACACGCCTGTCGAGAGGAAACATCTGCGCGGCGGCTCGAGGCCTCTCGCGCTTTTTATTTAACCTTTTTTAGAAGAAACGTTTTAATCACGACACCCACGGACACGATGCCACCGCTCCGCTTATGTTTACTGTAGACTTAATGACACTTAACCTGCTCACATGCTTCAATCATCTGTTTCCTTCCTTCTGAACCTCCTTTTGTGTCTACCCTCCTTTGCTCCACCTTTTGTTTATTTCCTCCCTCCTTATTACCTTTCCTACCTCCTCCTTTCCTTCTCTCCCTTACCTCTTTGTAATCTGTATATTGTCTTTCTTGCTTCCCTCTTCCTTTTCCTTTTCTGATTTGAGAGAGCGAGAGACAGAGAGAGAGAGACGGAGATAATTTT
>NW_022287564.1:0-2178 GCF_004355925.1 Anarrhichthys ocellatus | reverse complement strand
TACGTTTGTGTGTGTGTGTGTGTGTGTGTGTGTGTGTGTGTGTGTGTGGGGGGAAGGAAAAGATGAGGAACTGAGGGGCTGGCAGATGCAGAGACGAGAGAGAGAAAAAGAAAAGACCGAACGCCAGGAAAAACAATCTGATTGGCCGCTTGATGGATGCTTCTTGAGCTCTTTCTCTCCTCTTTATCCGACTCCCTCTTTCTCTCCCCTTATCTCCCACCCTCCCCGGGGCCTCCCGTCTCTTTCTCTCCCAACTCGCTGACAGCATCAATCAAAGACGAAGTCTCGCACCGCACACACACACACACACACACACACACCACACACCACACACACACACACACACACACACACACACACACACACACACACACTCCAAAACTATTTATTCGTTTGGCACAATGACTTCTTTTAATGTGCGGAGCGCTGATGATGATTTGCTTTCCGGGAGTTGTTTTTTTTTTCCTTCTTCTTTTTTCACGGCCGACGCCGGCGGGGAGCGGAGCCGACGAAGGCCGCCCTGCTGCTTCCACTCATCACTCAATCAAACAAAATGAGTCACGTATTGGTTGGAACTCGGGGTGAGCAACAGCGTGCCGGCGTCACTTAAGGACATTTAAAACTAAATCTATATCTATACGCGCAAGTGTTTTTGTGCTGCCGTCATTTGAGTGAACCGGCCCTTTAACATCACACCATGTGTCCCCTGTTGCTCCAGAACAGCTTTGCTTAACGTGCTACAGAAGAAGCTAGACATTACACTCCAGCTATCAGCCTGAATAATCATGATTGTTGTGAAATACTACAAGCAGCAGAGGAATCTTGGGGGGGAAAAGCTTCTTTATTGTTATTATTATTATTTAAAAGCACACAGCGGTTTTGAAATCCAGTCCTTCAAAAACACCAACACGCTCTTGTGGAGCCGCGGGACGAAGATAACAAATAAAAATGTAAAAAAAAAACTCCTTGAATGGCTCAGAGTGTTTACTCTGCGTCCCTCCTGACTGCCATTAGTATTCTAAGAAACAAATCGCCTTATTTTTCCTTCTGTGTCTGTGGGAGGGGGGGGGGGGGGGGGGGGGGGTGGTATTGATATGGACCTGGGGAGCCTGCATGTCAACTACTGCTGAATAATGTGACCCCTTTTGTCTCATTTCCATATCTCACACACACACACACACACACGGCTGAACCCTTCATATCGTCGTGTTATGATCTTGTGTAAATCACGATGCGGCGAGTGTATGCAACGTGACCAGACTGTGTGTGTGTGTGTGTGTGTGCAGAGCCACAGCGATTATCATGACATACATGAAAGCCATATACATAACATGCGTGAAGAGAGATAAACCCTGTGTCTTTGTGCATTCACACTGCCTCGAGCACAGTGTTATAAAATGTTAGAATGTATGAGGCCCGCGGCACACAAATGCACATGTTTCCACAGAAAGGCGAGCACACACACACACGTCCTATGATACTGTGGCAAATTATTATGTGGCTTCACTGTGATTAACCGGTGCTCTTTTTCAAGATCGAAGTCGTTTTGCGTTGATGTCGTGTGAATTTCTTCTTTGTTTCACCTTCAGAAGACTGAAGGGACGGATTCAAAACTACTATGATCGAGATAAAGTAGTCCCTGGTTGATGCCGGGATATTGTTCCAGATGTTCAGCTAATTCTTAACACTCCCCCTAACAACTCCATGGCCGCTGAGCAAACTCCGCCGAGTGGTTGGAAGTGTGAAAAAGCCGGTAAGTGGACATCGAGTGTTTCATTATTTTATTTTTTTCTTGTGAAACGGCGACAGTTTACTCACAGACGGAACACTTGAGTGTCTTTAATAATTGAAGCACTTTGCGGAGAATTAATTAGCCAAATGCGGCACATCCCGTATAAGATACACTGTGGGGGGGGGTGTGTTCAGCGTGGACACACACACACACGTAATCACGCATATATGTAATCACGCACTGTATAATGCCATTATTTTAAAAAAATACACACAAATGTTTGTCAGACACACACTTTTCCCGGTGAGAGGATGAACAGTGCCACCTTGCTTTAGTAGAACACCACTGCATGCTGGTACCACTCCAGCCTCTGGTCTTTACATAAGCATCAGCATCTCACACACACACACACACACACATAACACAAACAAACATACACACTTCCC
>NW_022287563.1:1705-2179 GCF_004355925.1 Anarrhichthys ocellatus | reverse complement strand
TATATGTACGTATATGTACGTATATGTACGTCTATGTACATGTACGTCTATGTACGTGTACGTCTATGTACGTCTATGTACATGTACGTCTATGTACGTCTATGTACATGTACGTCTATGTACATATATGTATATGTACGTATATGTATATGTACGTCTATGTATATATATGTACATGTATATGTACGTCTATGTACATGTATGTATATGTACATGTACGTCTATGTATATATATGTACGTCTATGTATATATATGTACATGTATGTATATGTACATGTATGTATATATATATGTGTATGTATATATATATATGTGTATGTATATATATACGTGTATGTATATATATGTACGTGTATGTATATATATGTACGTGTATATATATATGTGTATGTATATATATATGTGTATGTATATATATATGTGTATGTATATATATGTGTATGTATATATATATATGTGTATGTATATATATA
>NW_022287562.1:765-2179 GCF_004355925.1 Anarrhichthys ocellatus | reverse complement strand
TAAGTGCAACAAACTAATATGAATACAATAAGTGCACCAAACTAATATGAATACAATAAGTGCAACAAACTAATAAGAATATAATAAGTGCAACAAACTAATATGAATACAATAAGTGCAACAAACTAATACGAATACAATGAGTGCAACAAACTAATACGAATACAATAAGTGCAACAAACTAATACGAATACAAAAAGTGCAGCAAACTAATGTGAGTACAATAAGTGCAACACACTAATATGAATACAATAAATGCAGCAAACTAAGATGAAGACAATAAGTGCAACAAGCTAATATAAATACAATAAGTGCAGCAAACTAATACGAATACAATAAGTGCAACAAACTAATATGAATACAATAAGTGCAACAAACTATTACGAATACAATAAGTGCAGCAAAGTAATATGAATACAATAAGTGCAAGAAACTAATACGAATACAATGAGTGCAACAAACTAATACGAATACAATAAGTGCAACAAACTAATACGAATACAAAAAGTGCAGCAAACTAATGTGAGTACAATAAGTGCAACACACTAATATGAATACAATAAATGCAGCAAACTAAGATGAAGACAATAAGTGCAGCAAACTAATATGAATACAATAAGTGCAACAAACTAGTATGAATACAATAAGTGCAACAAACTAGTATAAATACAATAAGTGCAACAAACTAATACGAATACAATAAGTGCAACAAACTAATGTGAATACAATAAGTGCAACAAGCTAATATGAATACAATAAGTGCAGCAAACTAATATGAATACAATAAGTGCAACAAACTAATACGAACACAAAAAGTGCAGCAAACTAATGTGAGTACCATAAGTGCAACAAACTAATATGAACACAATAAATGCAACAAACTAATACGAATACAATAAGTGCAACAAACTAATACGAATACAATGAGTGCAACAAACTAATATGAATACAATAAGTGCAGCAAACTAATACGAATACAATAAGTGCACCACACTAATACGAATACAATAAGTGCAACAAACTAATATGAATATAATAAGTGCAACAAACTAATATGAATACAATAAGTGCAACAAACTATTTAGAATACAACAAGTACAGCAAACTAATAAGAATACAATAAGTGCAACAAACTAGTACGAATACAATAAGTGCAACAAACTAATATGAATACAATAAGTGCAACAAACTAGTATGAATACAATAACTGCAACAAACTAATATGAATACAATAATTGCAACAAACTAGTATCAATACAATAAGTGCAGCAAACTAATGTGAGTATAATAAGTGCAACAAACTAATATGAATACAATAAGTGCAACAAACTAATGTGAATACAATAAGTGCAACAAACTAATGTATGTACAATAAGTGCGACAAACTAATACGAAAACAATAAGTGTAACAAAC
>NW_022287562.1:0-665 GCF_004355925.1 Anarrhichthys ocellatus | reverse complement strand
TAGTACGAATACAATAAGTGCAACAAACTAATATGAATACAATAAGTGCAACAAACTAGTACGAATACAATAAGTGCAACAAACTAATATGAATACAATAATTGCAACAAACAAGTATGAATACAATAAGTGCAGCAAACTAATGTGAGTATAATAAGTGAAACAAACTAATGTGAATACAATAAGTGACACAAACTAATATGAATACAATAAGTGCAACAAACTAATGTAAATACAATAAGTGCGACAAACTAATACGAAAACAATAAGTGTAACAAACTAATACGAATACAATAAGTGCAACAAACTAATATGAATACAATAAGTGCAGCAAACTAATGTGAGTAGAATAAGTGCAACAAACTAATATGAATACAATAAATGCAGCAAACTAATATGAATACAATAAGTGCAGCAAACTAATATGAATACAGTAAATGCAACAAACTATTACGAATACAATAAGTGCAGCAAACTAATATGAATACAATAAGTGCAGCAAACGAATACGAATACAATAAGTTCAACAAACTAATATGAATACAATAAGTGCAACAAACTAATATGAATACAATAAGTGCAACAAACTAATGTGAATACAATAAGTGCAGCAAACTGATGTGAATACAACAAGTGCAGCAAACTAATGTGAATACAAGTGCAGC
>NW_022287561.1:0-2179 GCF_004355925.1 Anarrhichthys ocellatus | reverse complement strand
TATATATATATATATGTGTATGTATGTATATATATGTGTATATATATATATATATATATGTGTATGTATGTATATATATGTGTATATATATGTGTATATATATATATATATATGTATGTATATATGTAGATGTATGTGTGTGTTTTAAAGGATTTAGAACATCTTGTGTTGCTGCTGTAGAAAGATTATTTGTTTACATTCAAGAATAAGAAAGAAATGTGCATTATTTTTCTTAGTTATTCTCACAAAATAAGCTTAGCTTAGCACAGAGACTGGTAGCGGGGGGAAACTGCTAGCCTTCCTCCGTCCACAGCATGTAAAATGTGTTTTAGACGCCAAAACGAATCCTCATTTTCCTCCTAAAATTCTTTAAAAACGTCTCAAAGTTGTCGTCAGATTTCCAGAAACAAGAGAAACAGAAATCTTTAAATAATAATTAATTTGACTCCTCAGAAGGCCGAGGCTACCGAGGAGCCGGAGAGCGTCGAGCCTCCCAAACCAGAGAAGAAGAAGACCAGGAAGGGGAAGAAAGGCGGCGCCAGCCCCGAGGATGAGGAAGGTGACGAAGGTGAAGCTGATGGAGAGCAGAAAGACATCAAGAAGGTGAGGAAGCAACTCTTTTAAGCCAAAATAACAAGATGCTGAGTCTTTTTAAGTGGAATTTTGTCCCTTCTGAGCCTCCATACTTTCTCCTCCAGGCGCCTCATGCTGCTCCTCCTTCTGACTCCGATGAGGACAGCGGCTCACGATCTCGCCTCGACACCAAAGGAGGAAAAAAGACGTCGGTGTCGGAGGAAGAGGAGGTGAAAGATGTGAGAGGAGAGAAGGAGAAGGAGGGGTCAGAAGACGACAAGGAAGGGGAGTTCACTTACAGGAGAGAGAAGAAGAAGAAGAAGAACAAGAAAGGTAAAGGGGCGATGGTGGACAGTGAGGATGACGAGGAAGAGGAGGAGGAGGAGGAGGAGAAGCAGCAGCTGCAGCAGCAGCAGGAGGAGGAGGAGGAGGGAGGCTCTAAGATGAAGACGGCGGCGCAGAAGAAGGCGGAGAAGAAGGAGAGGGACAAGAAGAAGAAGGAGGAGGAGAGGATGAAGCAGAAGAAGCAGAAGGAGAAGGAGGCCAGCGTAGAGCCTCAGAAGGAGCCAGAGAAGAAGACGGCGGAGGCCACGCCCCCTCCGGACACTCCACCTGTGGCGGCGACGGAGGAGCAGGAAGAGGCGGAGCCAGCAGGTGACGGTAAGATGGTCACAAGTTAATAAACAATAAACACACCTTTTTAAAGCAGCAGTTTTTAACCACTCTTCTTCTACTGTGTTATTTCTCACAGAGGAGGTGGAGGGAGACAAGAAGAAGAAGAAGAAGAAGAAAGGGGAGAAGGTGGAGAAGGAGGAGAAGAAGAAGGGACCCAGCAAGGCCACAGTGAAGGCCATGCAGGAGGCCCTGGCCCAGATGAAAGAGGTGGGGCATTCTGGGAAACGTAGTCACTGAGTTGAGTTGTTTCTTTTAATGATGTTTTAAAGAGTTTTGTTGTTTTTTGTAGGAGGAGGAGCAAGCCAAGAGGGAGGAGGAGGAGCGCCTGCAGAGGCTGGAGGAGATGGAGAAGGAGAGGCTGGAGCAGGTAACACACACCTCCTTTATTGTTATCACCTCATGTACAAGACTCCTCTCTGACCTCGGACCTTTGACCCACCCCCCCAGGAGCGCCTGGAGCAGGAGCGCAAGGAGAAGAAGAAGCAGAAGGAGAAGGAGAGGAAGGAGCGACTGAAGAAGGAGGGGAAGCTGCTGACTAAAGCCCAGAAGGAGGCTCGAGCTCGGGCCGAGGCCACGCTCAAGCTGCTGCAGGCTCAGGGTGAGTTAGCTTAGCTTAGCATGAAGGCATCATGTTCTGTCTGCCAATCAGGTGTCTGAATCACTTCCTGTTTCCTCCTCTCTTTCTGTGCTCTCTTTCGATGCTCCTCCCTGCTTAGCCTAGCTTATCTACCACACAGACTGTACGTGGAGGTAACCTGCTAGCCTCCCGTGATGAGTATTAACTGTGTGTTACCTGTCCAGGTGTTGAGGTTCCCTCCAGAGACTCGCTGCCCAAGAAGAAGCCTGTTTATGGGGACAAGAGGAAGAAGAAGCCCACGGTTCAACCCCCTGAAGGTACCTGGGTCTCTGATATTTATACACATATACACAT
>NW_022287560.1:1602-2179 GCF_004355925.1 Anarrhichthys ocellatus | reverse complement strand
AAACAGTGTGTCTCAACACACACACACACACACACACACACACACACGCACTAATCTCAGGCTAAGCTGCAACACCCAGCTGGGTGAGAGAGTGGCCTGCTAGGCACATTCCTTTGTAGTGGCACAACACGCAGAGAAAGAACATAAGAATGATAGACAGAAGGTTAAATGAGTGTGACAAACACAGAGGGTGAGCTTTTGTGTGTGTGTGTGTGTGTGTGTACGGTTGTGATTAATATTATAATTCAGTACTGATACTGCTTGTTGAATCCTTTCATTTCCCTAAAGATTCTTTTGAAATAGTTGATTATTTATTTAAAAAAATGTGTATTCCTTTGTTGTTTGTATTATTTATTCTTTATTTATTTTTTAGCTGAATGACTACATTACTCCTTGCTGCATTCTGTGTAACAACACTGATGCAATTTAAAGTTTCTTAACTGAATCATAATGTTGACAGCAGGATTAACACAATAGCATGCCTTGTTGATTTTACACACACACACACACACACACACACACACACACACACACACACACACACACACACACACACACACACACACACACACACACA
>NW_022287560.1:0-1592 GCF_004355925.1 Anarrhichthys ocellatus | reverse complement strand
ACACACACACACACACACACACACACACACACACACACACACACACAAAACAATTGCAGGTGTTCTGCACTAGACTGGAAAACTACAGCGTTGCTCAACTCCCGTTCACCCTGCAGACACGTACAAGCCATGCTCAGCCAATCTTCACCGCCTGGCATCATATAGATGTTCTTTCTTTTACCTTTGTGATCCAAACTCTTTTTCCTAAGTACGTTGGAGTGTGTACACACACAGCAAGCGGCTTAATTCTACCATCTCACACTGTGGGTCAGTGACTCTCAGATCCTTTCAATAAGCTTGTAACAAGAAGGAATAGAGCTTGTTGTGCACGCATACAGTAAGTGTGTTTATGCCGTGTAAATAAACTATCACACAAAGAAACGAACCAGCCTGTTTACTGAGGCGATAATCTGGGAAGGCAATCTATGCGATGTCACAACATGGCAGGGAATGGATGAAAACCGGATATTTGTTGGACATTGTATCTTAAAAACGCTACCTTCGAAACAAGCAGTGGTAACCAAGAACTAGACGTGTTCGCCAGAGTTATTACTCGAGCTCATAAATAACCGGTCTTTAAACATATTGACCCGTTTTACAGGTATGGTTGTTTAACTGGCAGAGGGCTGGAGGGGAAATAGCCTTTAACAGCGCAAACAAGAATGAGTTTAACAACAAGTCCCATATGTCACAGGCCGCCTCTTATTGTTTGGAACAGCTAGGTTAACATTTGCTGAACAGAAACGACAGCCCTGAAGCTGTAGACACCATCAATGAGCACTACGGTGTAGCCCTGCAAACCATGCTGACAGGAAATTATTATCTTTATTATATGTCAGAACATAACAAGAGACGTCGCTGGGCCAGATAATAGATGACCTCCTATGGGATTAACAGCCAATATGAACATCCCTATTTCTATAGAATGTTTGAGGTATGCAAGTGAAATGTAGCGTGCAAGAAAGTGCCGTGGGTTGGTAAGTATCGTTCAGTTCATGTGTAAAACGCAGCAGTATGCATCATTACTTAACAGGAACTCGATGAGCCACAGTAGCAGAGTACGGTGTGGGGTTCAACGGAGATAAATGGCAATGAACATGCGGTCACATAAACTGGAAAACCGAAGACAGGAAAATGAAATGTTGCCTAATTTATACAGTTTCAAAGTGGGATGAGTTAAAATAATATTTCAGGCACCACCAAAGAATAAATGGGCATCAAATACTCTCCCAGACGGATCGACGGTACAGACGATGAACTGTGCTAAACAACATCGTCAAGACACAGAACCTGTGTATCAAAATCAAAGGAGAGACGTCAACTCCAACTCCCAAGGAGCATTTCAGATAACAGATGTTTTATATTCACTTTCTCAGCACAGATATCCCTGGATATGAACTGGCATCTCTCGAAGGAAGAATGTGTTTCTGTCCCTGAAGACTACTTGCATCCTCAATAATGGGAAGATGATATATTTACAAGCATCCATCTCTCAGTTCCTCAGCCCAAAATCGCTACGGTAAAAAAGTGTGTGGTCGTTGACTCTGTGTGTGTGTGTGTGTGTGTGTGTGTGTGTGTGTGTGTGTGTGTGT
>NW_022287559.1:1528-2181 GCF_004355925.1 Anarrhichthys ocellatus | reverse complement strand
GAGGCAGAGAAAACGTGTGTGTGTGTGTGTGTGTGTGTGTGTGTGTGTGTGTGTGTGTGTGTGCATGTAAGGGAAAACAGAGACGCAGGGTAGAAAACTGTTTGATAGAAAACTGTGTCGAGAGACAAGTCAGTCTGGTGTGAAATCCAGCATGTGTGTGTCAGCTCCATTTCTGTATTCTTAGTCCTCTTTTCCAGGAAGTGTCTGCTGAGCTGGACTGAAGTATGCAACACTATACTCACCTGGACTTTTACATTTGTGTGAACTTATGTTTCTGTATTTATATTGTCCAAAAGACCCTCTTTAAACATGAGTGGACGACCTGCTCCTCCTCTCCTTAATAGAACACAGACTATAGATTGAGATCAGGTGAGGGGAAAGGTTAGAGCTGGTTAGTCACGATGACGTAAGGGAAATATAAATAACAGGGATACGTTAATATTGAGTTTATCTGCAGAACTTTCACTGTCAACGTGTTCTATTTCTTTTACCTTTGATGTCCGCCCCAGGCAACTAAAGCATGATTATTATGATGGTAGTTTAGTTAAATACTGAAAAAGTCAATGTTGACTGGAAGCACGAGACACACAAGTGATAAAAAATGATTCTCTCTCTCTCTCTCTCTCTCTCTCTCTCTCTCTCTCTCTCTCTCT
>NW_022287559.1:0-1518 GCF_004355925.1 Anarrhichthys ocellatus | reverse complement strand
TCTCTCTCTCTCTCTCTCTCTCTCTCTCTCTCTCTCTCTCTCTCTCTTTTCTCTCTCTCTCTCTCTCTCTCTCTCTCTCTTTTCTCTCTCTCTTTTCTCTCTCTCTCTCTCTCTCTTCTCTCTCTCTCTCTAGTTTTGTAACTCTATCTGCAGCCTGTGTGTGGATTTGCATGATATTTCCATGCCTAGCTATAGGAACAAACAGTGGTTTTGGGCCCTCCGGTACACCAGGAGAGAACTTTGCATGGCAATGATGCACATTATGTGTCTACAGGCAGTTAGAGACAGTCAGAGGGGGCTGGGGCCAACTCACAATGGAAATCCAAACTGCCAGTGAACCAGTGAACAATTACTTTGCAATAGAAAACATGTGACCTGACAAAGGTCTTCAGTATTTTATTTCTGAACATGAAACAACTGATAAAACTGAAAAATGAGATGCCTTGTTGCAACTAGTTTGCTTTCAGCTCAGTTGATCCAGCAGTTGATTCTAGAGGATGACACACATCATGTGAAGTTCTTTTCACATCTGGCTCCTACTCTTTGGAAGTAAACAACATATTTGACATCAGCCATGACAAGTGTCATGTGAAGTGTGTGTGTGTTATGCTGGGCCCACACGAGAGGATAACTGGGCTGATTTTGGGTCTGATTCACCCCTACCCGACAATCGTGGGGCTGTTCCAGATTCAAGGCTGGTTTGAACAGATTATATGCCTAATGAGCCTGTAGTGCGAGGGGTTCACAGACATAATCCTAATGTTACTGACTGGGTCGAAGTTTCCCAGATTGCCAATCTTGACTTGAAATCCTGTAGCATGAAAAGAACAATGATGGAATATTGAGCGGAAAGCAAGCTGACCAGAAAGCGTCACCAACCGGATGTTGCCTACTTGTGTGGAACGCGGCTAACAACAGCACAGTAACCTCCATACAGGCCCAAAGTACAGTAATATTAGCAGAGGGCGATCAGAGAATGTATCAAAATGACTACATTTGTAATGATTACAAGTTTCACTCCCCTTTCCACCTGTGTATAAATATCAATAATGTTAAGTTAGCATGTAGCAGTAGCTTGCTCTAGCCCTGTTTGAGACTAACAATTAAACTTCACCTCCAGCTTGCGCTGTAAAATGTTTACGTCATGCTGATTTCGTCTTCTCAGCCATAACTTCATCCGTTTGTTGTTCTTGTTTTGCGGTGCAAATAGCACTTTGAATATAGTAGCAATGTATTCAGTAACAGTTTGTCTGCTGGCGCTATTTCGTCTGACACGTGTGACAACGTTCATACTGTGAAAATCCAGATTCTCAGGGATGTTTGTTTTTGAGTTAGTTGAAAGAGAGATTCAGAAAATTGCACTTTAAAATGTCACTATCATTCTTTTGGTGCCTTTTGTGTTCAGTTCAATGTTCAGTTTGTTCAATAAAAGAATGTTGGAAATAATTGCATTTCATTTTTTTCAGTTTACTGAAAGCAGCAGAAAGGCAGAACTTTGGTATATGTTCATTTGTTGCA
>NW_022287557.1:0-2182 GCF_004355925.1 Anarrhichthys ocellatus | reverse complement strand
ATACATACATACATACATACATACACACAGAATTTAATCTAGTCACTGATAACCAATCTAATTGAATCTGGCCATTGGTCTCAACACCGAGCTTCTAACTGAATCTAAGAGTCATCATCAGGAAATGGAATATATTGGGCCTCATGGAAGAACAACTCATACGAACTGGTTGGTTCTAATGTGACATGTTCAAGTGATTTAAGAGAATTTGTGGCATTCACTTAATTCTATTAACAATATGCTCCTCTCTCTCTCTCTCCAAGAACAAAATTCAACACAACTACTGACAACATTAAATTTGTTGTTTTTGTTGCTGATGTTGAAGGTAGGACTACAGGCTCCACAGCATGAAAGTCTTTTTAATCTTCGGTAACATTTTTGTCAATTATATTTGTCAACAAACAGCGCAGAACTGGTAGCCTTTTATGACAACTTTATGGTGTTGATTATGCTCATGATTAAATCTCACAAACACAAGCATCTTCTCACAAATACGTTGCATTCATGTGGTTGAACCTAGCACTTAATGGCAAGTTTGTGCAGTTAAGAGAGGCTGGCGAATCCCACTTAGAACACATGTACGTGCAAGTCTCACAAAAAAATGACAAGAGAATTTCAGGATAAAAATATGAAAATGTTCCCACATGTGGCCCATTGTGCGTTTGGATCATGTTTAGCTAATACAATGCAATACAGGCCTACGTTAAGTGATCATGGAGAATCAGCGATGAAATAAATTGAGGTATTAAATGCTGATTACATAATCAGCATTGTAAATATTAAGAATTTTGATGTGATAGATTCCTCACACAGCACATTGTCAGCCCTGGAAGTTTGCCTTAAGCCTAATCTTGAACCCGATTTAAACCGGTCACGTGTGCAAATCAAATGGTCGCCTGCCTGTAGTGTGAACATGGCCTCAGTGTGAGCATGTCTGGCTCACACCCCCCCTCCTGTCTCCGACAGCCACATCAGCCAATTGTCAACAGCAGCTGATGTGTCCTCTCCTGGTGCATCCATCAGCATGCACACGTCAACAAACACACAACACTGGTGCTCAAAAAGATTTGAGCAAATCCATGAGCAGACAGACCCCTGGCTGCCGTCTAAATAATCTCTCACACAGCTCTATAAAAAGACATGAATGTTAGCATTATGGAGACCTGTAGCAGTGTTTAACAAGGGACAAATTAAAGTGCATGATGATTCATCAAAAGCACAATAGTCTATTGATTAAGTGCCTGTTAAAAATGAGTCTCTTTGACTCCTTGGCCCTTTGACTTTTTCTTGAATGTCTCACATTTCATGCACGACATAGAGCTTTCTACCTAACCTCTCCTGGGTCCAGCTGTACAAGAAACTTCCTGACCCGTGTGTAATCTGCCTGCAGTGGCTGACACAAAACACCCGTTCCGTATCAGCCTGGTTGAGTAAAACATTTACCTGAAAATGGCCGAGTCAAAGTTAAAATCCCCCAACGCTGAACTGCCCCTAGATACCATATACGCTAATAAGGAAGTGTGCCTTCTGCTGTTTCCTCTCTCGCTTCCTTAGTCAATAGGTTGTAAATGAGCCTCCTAGATTTGGGTGATGTGAACAATGGAGAGGGCTTGCACAACAGTGCTGTGCACTTTGAACGAAAAGAGCATGTCTGCTGCAGAACGGAAGTAGGGCACTAGAAACTCTTGACTGGTGACATAATGGCAGGAAAGAGTGGAAAGAAAGACGATCAAGAAAGAAGATCGCATTCTCAGTCTTTCTTACTCAGCGTTCTTGCAAGACAGGTAAACTCAATTCTGCGAAAACAAATGTGTGTGAAATTAGTTTTTTTCAACCCCTACTTTGCACCTCTGAAGCAGAGAAATATACAGTGCAGGTGCAATGTCATAATATGGGATTACATGCTGGTGATCCATGCTTGAAAAAGCAGGCTTCTTAAAATAAATATTTACAAGTGACACAGTTAAAAGCAGTGAAAACACAGGTCTGCTGCCTCTCTCTGCCGCTCCACACACACACACGCACGCACGCACACAAGCGATGACATCATGTTGGGTCAGTTTGGGTTTTAGTGCTCAGCTTGCCATCTACATCTGCCATTTCGAGCGTTATTTTACCAAACACTGTCCTGCTGCACGCAGGTAATGACCTGTTGTAGCTGGAAGGATTATTGATTATTATT
>NW_022287556.1:0-2184 GCF_004355925.1 Anarrhichthys ocellatus | reverse complement strand
CCGCTGCTCCTCCTCCTCCCCGCCCTCGCGTCTCCTCCTCCCCCCCCTCGATCTGCACGCTGCCGTCCTCCGCCACTCGCCCCACGTGGAGCTTGCGTAGGGCGTTGAGGAGCGCGGCCCGCGGCACAGGCCGTGTGATGTTGGGCCGGTCCTGGAGGTGTAGCATGTTGAGGATGTGCCTCTTCACCGCCTCCACCACGTCCTGCTGAGCCGCCTCCTCCTCCACCTCCTCCTGGTCGTGTCCCGCCACGTTGTCTGCGGTTCCCCCCTCGTTCCTCCTCATCCTGGCCAGGGCACAGGAGGGGCAGTGGGAGCCGGAGGCGGCATCCGGACGGACGCTCAGAGAGAGGGGCTGGAGTTTGGCCGCCGGGTCCGAAGTGGAGCTGCAGCTCTGGACCAGGACCAGGAGGGTCCAGCTGAGCACAGCCAACACAGACATGATGACAGGAGGTTCTTGATTGGCTGCTGGGCTGAATTTGGGGATGCTGCCGGATGCTGATGCACAGAGCAGATGAAGGAGGCTTGAGTGTCTTCTAAAAAAGTGTTTGAACAAAATTAATTCAGTCCTGGACGGTGAAATGAATTCACCTTCCCTCCTTCGTCTTCCTCCTCTCTTTGTCTTCTCTTCAGAAGTTTCAAAGCTGCAAAAGTCCACCTGTGAAAACGGAGGGAAAGAAAAAGGAGAGAGACTACACACACAATGCCGAGAGAGAGAGAAAATGAGTAATCCTTGTCTTTTTAGTCAGGGACAGATGGCTGGAAAAAATGTGGAGGCGTCACAAGAGAAAGAAAGGAATAAAGAAAACAAGAAGAAGAAGAAAGTCTCCGATGTGATGAATGGATGAACGCAGAGAGAGGAGAACTCTGGAGGATCCTTGTTCCCGGGGTGAAGTCTCTGCTCAGTGTGTTGGACTAAGTTATCCCAAACGAAGGGAGTTCCTCTCTCTCTCTCTCTCTTTCTCTCTCTCACTGAGTGGTGAATGCCTTCCCTCGCTCACCAGTTGAATGGTTTTAGCAGAGTGGGCTGGACTCTCTCTCTCTCTCTCTCTCTGCTCGCTCTCTTCTTTCCTTCCCTCCCTCTTGCTTCTCTCGCCCTGGCAGCCTCCTACCATAATTATACCTCCCTCCATCCCTCTCTCTCTCTCTCTCTCCTCTACTCTAGTCTCCTCCCATCTTGCTCTGTGACTCATAGCACTTCCAACTTCTACCTTTTCCCTCCCTCCTTCTCTTTCTTTATTTCTTTCTCCCCTCCCGCCTTTCTGTTAATGGAGCAGAGCCGGGATTCCTTTACCCCTCCCTCCCTCCCTCCCTCCCACGGTCGGCTGTGAATGAGTTACGTGTTGAGGGGAGAACGCTCCTGTCTATCAGTCGGTCCGTCTGACGGTCTGGATCTGTTTAGTCTGGTGTCTGCTGAGCTCGAGTCAACATGACGTCATGGTTCATGACTCGTCTCGTCGAGGCCAAACGCTGGCCGACTCGTTTTTTCTTCTTCTTCTTCTTTCTGTTTTTTTATGACAGCTCTTTTATTTCTGTGGTAAAATATTCTGCACTCAAGATTTCCCAACGTGTTCCATATCCTCGAACCTTCCTCACGAGAGAACCAGAGGGAAACCTTCCAGGTTCTGATCCGGATGTAAGAAGACCTCGTTCAGAATCCCATTGAGATCTGAAGCAAGTAAAAAGAAAAGCAATCCAGCCTCTGAACCGGGAGACAACCTCTTTAAGTGTGTTGAAGCTGCATTCTCTCTAGTGTCCACCAGGGGGCGACTCCTCTGGTTGTATTGAAGTCTATGAGAAAATGACTCTACTTCTCTCTTGATTTATTACCTCAGTAAACATTGTAAACATGAGTTTATGGTCTCAATCTCTAGTTTCAAGTCTTCTTCAATACAGCATGATGTTCATTTAGTACATTATGGTCCATTTAGAGTCAAACAGACCATAAAGCAGGGGATGCTTTAGGGCGGGGCTACACTGTGATTGACAGGTCGCTGGTAGTTGTCTGTGTTTCGTCTCACAACGTTAACCCTTTCAGTCTTTCATTTTGGTCTTAAAAATGTTTTATTCAGTGTTCAGTTGCACTATCCAAAAACCAAGTTGGAGAACAACAAAAAACAAGTTGGTGAAGAACAAAAAACAAGTTGGAGAAGAACAAAAAACAAGTTGGTGAAGAACAAAAACCAA
>NW_022287555.1:0-2184 GCF_004355925.1 Anarrhichthys ocellatus | reverse complement strand
CTGGACAGTACATACCATTGGTGTAGAATTGGATCTGAGGTTCAGCTCCTCCTGCAGAATTCCATATTACTTTCGCCTGTGTTTCTATTTCCATACAGTCGACTACATTCATTGCCAGTATAAAAGGGGTACTTCCTTTGCAGAAGATGCCGCTGGCTGCTCCTATTGGGAAATGCCCCAGGTAGCACTGGGTGCACCATAACGCAGAGGTTACCTCCCATAGATGCATTGCCTGCTCCGTGAGGATTCCACAGCAGATGCAGCCGGCACCTTCCTGTAATAAATTGAACACAAAGACTTCATTAATATTGCTAAATTAAGCGTTTAGGCAAAGCGAGCTTAGCAGGGGGTGATCTTATATTCTTTCTTTAAGATCCCCTATTAGCAGCGGACTGTGTCATGGAGCGCCTCAAAGCCAGGCGACTCAGCCATGGTGATCTCAACGCCATCGGAGGTGTTAGGCCTGGGCTCTCGGTTCTGTTCTTCCGGGGAAAAAGTGCCTCATACATCATGAGCCATGCTGCTATGGCGATCGAGGATTCGGAACCCGCCCAGTAGATGGCGACATTAACTCCCCAACCTAGGCCCCAAAAAGTAATGGTGAGGATCTTGTGGAGCCAACGCCCTCTTCCTCTTTGTTGCAAAGCCATGGTCATGACCATGAGGTAGGCCAGCGCAGCAACTGCGTGTTGACACCAGTTTCAATGGTTTATAGAAAATGGCAGCTACATCGAATCCCAACCAGATGACCACCATTCCTCCCTTCACTAGTCCGAAGCGTGTGGTGTCGATGTTGACTCTCCCCAAGAGAGCAAACCAGGAAAGGGTGATCCTCATTGACCCACGATAGATGTTCTCGACCGCCGTCTTCAGACACCCCGCGACTAGGGTCAGCATTCTTAGTGGCTGGGATACGGACCAGTCACCCATACAGCAGTAGAAGAACCATATGATCTCAAGGACCCAAAAGTCCAGCTCGGTTAATCTAATCACTGATACTGGGTCTGCGGCTGAGGAGTTTTGGAATGCTTCGGTCGTACCCCCTCGGATAGTGGTCAGGCCTGGGGCTGCGGTGGTGGAGATTGTACTCACTCCGAAAGTGGTCAGGCTGGTGCCCATGGTTGTGGTGATGTCAGTTGTCATCTTGGCCGTAGGTGTAGATTTCTTCTTGTTAGGTCGAGGCTGTTGGTTGAGGATCCGGGTCTGCAATGGCTGTGACACTCCAGTAGTCCACCCTTTATAGACGGGTATGGCCCTCCCTTTCCCGTAGGAGGGGCCTGTCTTTCACTTCCTTTTTCTTCCTTGACTTCCTCGTGAAGCACGAGGACACAGTAGCTGCGACCCCGCCCTTAATGGCGGCACATGCTATTATGCCGAGAATCACAATTCCAACTATCATCAACAAATATGGCCAGAGCCAGGATACTAACGATCCCATCCAGCTCTGTACGACTGAGAGTCCTTCTCCAATCCTCCCTGCCATCTCTTCGACTGCCACCGTGGCTGTCCCGACAATGGTGGCTCCTGTTAACTCGATCCAGGTACACTCATGTTCACGTCGGCCGCTGCAGCAGCTCAACCAGTGCTCTTCTGGTGAATAGCACGTTCCGTTCCCGTATAGGCGATTAGGCCCTATCCACTCAAATCCTTTGTCTTCCTTTCCTTCACACAGACTCTTCCGGAAGGCATGACCTTCAGCCAGAAAAACTGTAGGGTCTGTTACTGGCGGAATGATCTGTCCGTTCACATTCTTTCTGTCTTTCATACGATGGCCCAGGATTAAGTTGGTACAGCTGCTTGTTAGTGGTCCGGATCTGCGCCATTTCTTGTCCTTTCCTTTCACCCAGGTTACTTCTTGCACATGGGTGTCATACTCATCTCCATAGTGTCTTTGACAATGGTCTTCCCACCCTGGCACGGCTTCACAATGTCTCCCGGCCAGGCTGACGTTGCAAGTAGTATTGCCTTGGTTACACTCCATCTTCCAGGGTCGTGGGCCCACATAGGGTTCGGGTTTGCTCCATACGCCGGGCCAGATGTCCCTGTCCTTTGAGTACACTGTGGCAATATACTGATACTTCACCCAGTAATTTGTTGTCTCAGCTAGGCATGGCACAACCCATGCCATTATTTCATCCTTCTGTAGGCCCCACCAGGTTGAGCTACCATCTCTGGTATGGCCCT
>NW_022287554.1:0-2185 GCF_004355925.1 Anarrhichthys ocellatus | reverse complement strand
AGGCTGTACTGCTGAACTGAATTCTGTCCTACATCCGCATCGTGCGCCTCTTCAATCTCAAAACGAGCTCCTCTGTCTGCCGACTCTTGAATTTCTATATTGATCGATTCGTCGTTGAATCGTGGCGAGTTATCATTAATATCTAGAATGTGTAGATTGAAAGGATGCAGTTCCAGAGGATTCTCCAGGACAAGATCGCGTTTTAGTACACACGACAGCTTTTCCCCACAAAGCTCCTCTCGGTCAATCCTGTCGGCAACAATTAAATCTCCAGTGCTGAGATTGATGTCACAATAACGTTTGCGATTCCCTGCGGCATCAACACGGGCATTCCTAGCAGACAGTTTGCGCGAGTCCAGGTTAAGATCCTTAGCTATATTCCCAATAACAGATCCGCGCTTCATTTCCTCTTGGAAGGAATAGCTCGCGTCCCCATTCACGGCTTGCCACATTAGAAAGAAAACGAAGTACCTCAGTTTGAGCCCCATCATGGCAATGCGTTTGTTACAGAAGAACTGTCCTCGTTTAGATCACAAATCCAATACGGATCATACAGTTCGGTCAAAAGAAAATCGAGAGATCTCCAGTTACGCTGACTGCATCTTAGGAACAACAACTGCAAAATGTGCCTTTCATTGGTGTACACACCAGAGGGTGGAGTGGAAATGTTTCACGTAGACTGGCCAATAGCGACACCATGAGTGGAATGGAGAAATAGCAGGCTTGAACATATATAAATAGTATTATAAGTAATAATAATAGTAGTAGTAGTAATGGTGGTGATAGTATAATTGTTACAATCCAAGTAACATCTTAAAGGAGCAATATCAATTGCTTTGCCACAATATGAACAGTCAAAACACAAAACAAGTTATGGGTGTAAGGGAATGGCTATTGTTTTAGTTATAGATGAGCCACACTCATTAATGTGAAACACCAAAGCTTGTTTCCAATAGAAAGCAATATGGAAATGTTTTTGACTGAAAATAAAACACCAAGTTTCCGAATCTTTCAGCCATAGTAAAGTCTGCCTCTGACAGGTCACTCCTAGGCACGAGTCCTCATTAATAAAATGTGTCCTTGTAGTTCATCTAGATGCAAAAAACGAGAATGATATTTCCAAAACAACCAATGAGTTGAAAATAATAAAGACGCTATCAAGCCCTAACAAAGTGGACATCCTGCAAAGGAAAACTCCATGAAATCAGAACATACAAAATATTACTCTGCTGAGACAGATAGACAGACAGACAAACAGACATAACTACACAGGTGAAAACAAATATGTTGTGCATTTATATTTGAATGAGTATGCAACTCTCTCTCTCTCTCTCTCTCTCTCTCTCTCTCTCTCAAGTAACAAAATCAATAAGTAGCAAGTCAAAACAATTTCTGAAGACTATTGACTGCCACTCAAGGGCTTTTGATCACGATATAGTTGACGTGTATGGTTGAATGTGAATTAATCAATTATTTTAAAAGTATGACTCGAATGATGATGGAAATGGAAGTAGGAAGCGTACACCATGAACATACAGATTTCACCCTGAAAGTTGTCTGTCAGACATTCTGTCAATTACTTTGTGAGATTACAAATCTTACTTTGCCATGTATTGTAATAGTTGCTGTTTTTTCTTTGTTGTAGTTTCTATGATTGCATCAATTTTTTTGAAATATGAACATACACACCGTTAGATCCAATTGCAAACTTAATAATGAAACACTTTTTTAGAAAACGTATGTTTCACCTTTAGAAATAAACATAACTTCATGGATTTACGGTTTTCCGTACCTACTTCAGACTTCATCTAATCTTTACTATTATCTTTTACTTCGAAGGTCAGTTTCATAGTGTTATTTCAAAGGAGCTAAATTTCAGGGTTAGTTGTTGGAACAAAGCAGAGAGACGGATCATAACACAAAACTGAGGAATACTAGTAGTTTGAATTCAATTTATGTCAGCCGACCCCTTGATATATTTAGAATTGTTGACAATTGTAACTTACATTCATTCCTCAGTATTTCAGCACATCGGGTAGTTATTCTTTGAAAATATTCAAATTATTTGTCGGTAAAGCCTACCTCCAATGAGTCCAACGATGCCCCAAATACTTCAGCAAAGTCTGATGGACTTTTCTTCAGAGTCTGGTCAGCAGGCAGTGTGTTGTCATTGTAAGATGACACG
>NW_022287553.1:0-2187 GCF_004355925.1 Anarrhichthys ocellatus | reverse complement strand
ATATACATATATATATACATATATATATACATATATATATACATATATATATACATATATATATATATACATATATACATATATACATATATACTTGGAGTTTTTCATTCAACCAAACAGGAAGTCGGCCATTTTGAATTTTATGACGTTTTTTGACCATTTCAAGGCGTCATACTTTAACGAACTCCTCCAAGAGATTTGATCCGATTGACTTCAGATTTGGTCAGTATGCTCTTGAGACCTTGGCAGTGAAAAACTACTCAAAGAACAAAAAGTTATCGAACTATGTGTCCGTGGCGTGGCGTCAAAAAAACACCCTTCGCCGCGAAACAGGAAGTTGTTGTAACTCGGCCGTACATTGTCGAATCTGCTCCAAATCTCTCATATGTCATAATATCCTGACCCGGAACACATCTATGTAATAATTTAGAATCATAGTAATAGCGCCACCTAGTGGCAACTGGAAGTTGTAAGTTGTGTACTTTGACATCCTGCTCCTCACAGATTAATCAGATCCCTCTAAAATGTTGTCAGAACAGCCTTAAGACCTTGATAATGCTTCATTGTGAAAATTGTAAGAAGTTGTTGAAGGGCGGCGACGTGGCGGCTCGGCGAATTTCGATCCTTTGCCATGAACGAATAAACTGATGTAACTCAACTCCACATCATCAGATCTTTACCAGATTGCACATGTTTGATTAGACTCCCGGCCTGAAGACATCTGCAAGCCAATTTTGAATCATAGTCATAGCGCCACCTACTGGTAACAGGAAGTTAAAGGCATTATACTTTGGCTTGTTTCTCTTAGTAGGTAAATCAAATCAACATCAAATTAGTTCCACACAAATGTAAGAAGTTCATAATACCAGTTCATGAAGCTTTTGATGTTTCGTCGAACGCCGTTGCCGTGGCCATGCAGTCTTCGCCGCTAACAACAAAGGTCATTTTGAGAGGCTAAAAATGCTCGAAACATAAGCAAACTTGGCAAGCAGATTACAAGCCCAAAATTTAGTTATGGAATAGTTTCTCGTTTTTGTCATTTCCAGGCGCTGCACTTTAACGAACTCCTCCTAGGGAATTAATCAGATCAACTTCAAATTTGGTCGGTACAGTCTAAAGACCTTTGTGATGAAAAGTACTCAAAGCTTGTTGTTTCGTGAAAAGCTGTTGCCGTGGCGACGCATTCTTCACCATGAAAAATTAAGGTGTTTTTGAGAGGCTAGACATGCTCGAAACATAAGCAAACTTGGCATACACATTTAAAGCCCAAAATGTAGTTATATAATATGATTTTATTGGTTCAGAGTGGCAAATCGGCTCAATAGCGCCCCCTACAAAATTTCAACGAAGCAGCCCTCGCTGTACGTTTCACATAGATTTACAAAAAATCACATGTGGACTTAAAATAAAGTCTCTTGGGACCATGCTCTAAACCCAACGGGCAGTCAGCAATTTTGAATTTTGTATGAATTTCTCGTGTTTTTCTTCCATTTCCAGGTGCTGTACTACGAACTCCTCCTAGGGAATTAATCCGATCAGCTTAGAATTTGGTCAGAACAATCTAAAGACCTGAGCGATTAAAAGTTACTAAAAGCTTTAGGTTTCATCGAACGACGTGGATGTGGTGTGATGGCCATTTTACATGGTTCACCATCATCCATCAAGCTGTTGTAACGCGACTGTACTTTGTCAAACTGTCCCAAACTTGACATGCTTGTTGACTGTCATGGCTTTAGGACTTCTGCATGCCAATATTATCTCATAGTCACAGCGCCACCTACTGATAAGCACGGATGTAAGCAGGATTCTATAATTACAGCGGCCCAAACACTGAACTTATTGAAAGGGTTTGTGGGCACACCATGAGAAAAAGACTTCTCTGATCTAAATATGTGCAAACTAAGATGCTTGGAGAGCAAAAGTTAGATAACAGTGGATTTTCAAACCATGTCAGTGGGCATTAGTATACAGTGGGTACGGAAAGTATTCAGACCCCTTTCAATTTTTCACTCTTTGTTTCATTGCAGCCATTTGCTAAAATCAAAAAAGTTCATTTTATTTCTCATTAATGTACACTCAGCACCCCATCTTGACAGAAAAAAACAAATGTAGAAATTTTTGCCAATTTATTAAAAAAGAAAAACTGAAATATCACATGGTCATAAGTATTCAGACCCTTTGCTGTGA
>NW_022287552.1:0-2187 GCF_004355925.1 Anarrhichthys ocellatus | reverse complement strand
CCGCTGCTCCTCCTCCTCCCCGCCCTCGCGTCTCCTCCTCCCCCCCCCTCGATCTGCACGCTGCCGTCCTCCGCCACTCGCCCCACGTGGAGCTTGCGTAGGGCGTTGAGGAGCGCGGCCCGCGGCACAGGCCGTGTGATGTTGGGCCGGTCCTGGAGGTGTAGCATGTTGAGGATGTGCCTCTTCACCGCCTCCACCACGTCCTGCTGAGCCGCCTCCTCCTCCACCTCCTCCTGGTCGTGTCCCGCCACGTTGTCTGCGGTTCCCCCCTCGTTCCTCCTCATCCTGGCCAGGGCACAGGAGGGGCAGTGGGAGCCGGAGGCGGCATCCGGACGGACGCTCAGAGAGAGGGGCTGGAGTTTGGCCGCCGGGTCCGAAGTGGAGCTGCAGCTCTGGACCAGGACCAGGAGGGTCCAGCTGAGCACAGCCAACACAGACATGATGACAGGAGGTTCTTGATTGGCTGCTGGGCTGAATTTGGGGATGCTGCCGGATGCTGATGCACAGAGCAGATGAAGGAGGCTTGAGTGTCTTCTAAAAAAGTGTTTGAACAAAATTAATTCAGTCCTGGACGGTGAAATGAATTCACCTTCCCTCCTTCGTCTTCCTCCTCTCTTTGTCTTCTCTTCAGAAGTTTCAAAGCTGCAAAAGTCCACCTGTGAAAACGGAGGGAAAGAAAAAGGAGAGAGACTACACACACAATGCCGAGAGAGAGAGAAAATGAGTAATCCTTGTCTTTTTAGTCAGGGACAGATGGCTGGAAAAAATGTGGAGGCGTCACAAGAGAAAGAAAGGAATAAAGAAAACAAGAAGAAGAAGAAAGTCTCCGATGTGATGAATGGATGAACGCAGAGAGAGGAGAACTCTGGAGGATCCTTGTTCCCGGGGTGAAGTCTCTGCTCAGTGTGTTGGACTAAGTTATCCCAAACGAAGGGAGTTCCTCTCTCTCTCTCTCTCTTTCTCTCTCTCACTGAGTGGTGAATGCCTTCCCTCGCTCACCAGTTGAATGGTTTTAGCAGAGTGGGCTGGACTCTCTCTCTCTCTCTCTCTCTCTGCTCGCTCTCTTCTTTCCTTCCCTCCCTCTTGCTTCTCTCGCCCTGGCAGCCTCCTACCATAATTATACCTCCCTCCATCCCTCTCTCTCTCTCTCTCTCCTCTACTCTAGTCTCCTCCCATCTTGCTCTGTGACTCATAGCACTTCCAACTTCTACCTTTTCCCTCCCTCCTTCTCTTTCTTTATTTCTTTCTCCCCTCCCGCCTTTCTGTTAATGGAGCAGAGCCGGGATTCCTTTACCCCTCCCTCCCTCCCTCCCTCCCACGGTCGGCTGTGAATGAGTTACGTGTTGAGGGGAGAACGCTCCTGTCTATCAGTCGGTCCGTCTGACGGTCTGGATCTGTTTAGTCTGGTGTCTGCTGAGCTCGAGTCAACATGACGTCATGGTTCATGACTCGTCTCGTCGAGGCCAAACGCTGGCCGACTCGTTTTTTCTTCTTCTTCTTCTTTCTGTTTTTTTATGACAGCTCTTTTATTTCTGTGGTAAAATATTCTGCACTCAAGATTTCCCAACGTGTTCCATATCCTCGAACCTTCCTCACGAGAGAACCAGAGGGAAACCTTCCAGGTTCTGATCCGGATGTAAGAAGACCTCGTTCAGAATCCCATTGAGATCTGAAGCAAGTAAAAAGAAAAGCAATCCAGCCTCTGAACCGGGAGACAACCTCTTTAAGTGTGTTGAAGCTGCATTCTCTCTAGTGTCCACCAGGGGGCGACTCCTCTGGTTGTATTGAAGTCTATGAGAAAATGACTCTACTTCTCTCTTGATTTATTACCTCAGTAAACATTGTAAACATGAGTTTATGGTCTCAATCTCTAGTTTCAAGTCTTCTTCAATACAGCATGATGTTCATTTAGTACATTATGGTCCATTTAGAGTCAAACAGACCATAAAGCAGGGGATGCTTTAGGGCGGGGCTACACTGTGATTGACAGGTCGCTGGTAGTTGTCTGTGTTTCGTCTCACAACGTTAACCCTTTCAGTCTTTCATTTTGGTCTTAAAAATGTTTTATTCAGTGTTCAGTTGCACTATCCAAAAACCAAGTTGGAGAACAACAAAAAACAAGTTGGTGAAGAACAAAAAACAAGTTGGAGAAGAACAAAAAACAAGTTGGTGAAGAACAAAAACCAA
>NW_022287551.1:0-2188 GCF_004355925.1 Anarrhichthys ocellatus | reverse complement strand
CTTAGGACCCAGGGGAATGTAGGTGAAGGAGACGGAAGAGACGCCACACAAACAGCAGTTCACCGCTAGCTGCTGGTTCTTGTGTTAAAATGTTAGCTTGATAACTAAACACACGATAAAATAATTTTCGGTGCCAATTAATTAATGCGTTAATGCGGGGGAAAAAATACCGTGATATACCGTGAAACCGCCAGAATCTTACAAAATACCGCGATACACATTTTTGGTCATACCACCAAGCACTAATACAAATATCTATATTTAAGTTTGATCATTACCAGAAAACATGCAATATATTGCTATAGTTATCGGTATAGAGATATAAAATGAGTAATCCAGGATACAAGGTCTTCTTCATTTTCTAAAAACAGCTGTTGGAAAGAGAAGACTTGTCTTATATCCAGGCCAACACACCCACACACACCCACCCCCCCACCACACACACACACACACACACACACACTGCAGCACTTAATTTACATCCACAACCATAACAGTATTTCATCACACGACGTTATGTTTCCACCTTAAATCACATTTCCACATCAGAGAACATGAACGCATTCTAACAGCTGGATGTCAGAAGTTACATTTATATCGCACATAGTACTTCATGTTAAATGTGTATACTTAGTTTCTCTGTTCTACTTTCTCGTTTTTAATGTCCTTGTTTTTATTCGTTATACGTTTTATTGTTTCTTTGTATATTCTATGTATGTACGTTGAGAGTCAGATTGAAACTGATTCTGACAGATAGCTGACATCTGGACGTCCGGACAGCTAAGCTAAGAAGCTAACTCATTAGCTGAGCTTGGATTGATTAACTTCTTCATAACCGGACTACCTCATTATAAAGATGGTGGTGGTAGTTTAAGGGTAGTAAGCACCACGATCCACCCAAAAACAAACGCGTTAATGACCGGTTAACGTGTGTTGTTACCGTTAAACTGAACAATCTGCTCACATTTAGCTCTTCGTTAACTTCCTGCAAGAAAATAACCGAGAAATAAACGTGACAAACCTTTTACGGGTCTCTCGGTGGTGGACAGTTTGTTCGGCTCTTTCTCAGACATGCTTCCTCCTTCTGGAGCTGCAGGTTGGAGGAAAAATAAAAGCTAAATGTCTAAACTAGACTTAGCTTAGCTTAGCTTAGTTTAGCTAGCTGGAACTAGCTAAGTTCAGCAGGACGAGCCGAGCTAACCCGGACTAGTGGGGGGAGGGGGGAGAGTTAAAGCTCTTTAAAGAACAAATTTAATATATATATATATATATATGTTTCAATGTCCTCCGTTTCTGCTCCGCGGTGCTGTGGTGCTGCTAAGCCGCTGATCAGTGACTCTCAGGCGGATCCGATGCTCCAGGAAACGGCCCTGGTCCTCCTCCGGTGGTGGTGCGTTCAGGAGCAGAGCAGAACGTCAGATGATGCGTTCAGGAGCACAACGAGCGGTGGTCAGATCAGAGCTCAACTTTATCCCTTTTTATTCTCGCAGGAGCTGCTTCTTGCTTGGAGCTCGCGCATCTCTGTCGCGATCAGAGGTGTCGTTCAGAACCCCCCCCCCTCTGCCTGTCTGTGGGATTATTACAATAATCCGAAAACTACACTACCCACAGACCCCTGCGGCGAGAACATGTAAGGAAATCCGCTTGCTGTCGGATTTCCTTACATGTGTTCGCCGCGGGGGTTTGTGGGTAGTGTAGTTTTTAATGCGATATTTAATGCGCCGCGTTCACGGTCCGCTGAGCCACACACACACTATATGTGTTTTAAACTGTGTTTAAAAGCAGCTTCACTCAAAGATTACGTTTCTGTATCAACTCATGAGTTTCTTTTGATTTAGAGTAACGTTTTTTAAAAAGACAAAAGTTAAATTTCTTTGTAATTTAATTTAAATTTATCTTCCTCCTCCTCCGCTTCCTCTAAAGTTAAACTCTATAAATAGAAACCCTTTATAAGGTTTAGATCTTCAGTTGTCATCCTCCAGATAACCACAGTTCTACATCCTGTCCATGTAAGGTGAACTCTGCAGGACTCTAGTGGGTCTGATGGGTCCCTCTTGATCCAGACCGTCATCACTTCTCTCAGACAGCTGCTGTATTTAGGTGGTGGGTGGTGCATTAGCTATAGGTGGTGGGTGGTGCATTAGCTGTAGGCGGTGGGTGGTGCATTAGCTGTAGGCGGTGGGTGGTG
>NW_022287549.1:0-2189 GCF_004355925.1 Anarrhichthys ocellatus | reverse complement strand
CAGACAGACAGGCAGACAGACAGGCAGGCAGACAGACAGGCAGACAGGCAGGCAGGCAGGCAGACAGACAGACAGGCAGGCAGGCAGGCAGACAGACAGACAGGTGTGTCCTCTCAGGTGGAGCTCAGCAGTCTATAGAGGTTTGAAGCTTCCAGAAACCAGCCCACCTCTCTACACTTCAGGATGTCGTTGTCCTGATTAACTTTACAGTTCAGTCCAATGGAAACCCACTGACTGTCACTGTGACAGAGGAAGGAACATCCTGGAAACATTGCTGTCAGAGATGATGTCACTGATGGGCTTACCTGAGCAGGTGAGATCCACGATGAAGGAAGAGGAAAATGATTTTAAACACTCTCTCAGAGCAGATCCAGACAGAACACAGTAAGAGTTGATCCACCACACAGATCTCTTTGAGGACGCCTTTCTCCTTCTGATAGAAACAGCAGAGCCACAGTCCAGATCTCTACAGGCAACATCTGCTCTCTTCAGGCTCCAGTTATAGTCATATACTGGTCTCCAGTCTCCCAGTTTCACCTCCAGTGTTCCTGCACAGCGACTGTCTCCTCCCACCAACCTGACAGGTTCTGAACAGAAACAAAAGAGTCGTCAGTAAAGAACAAAGTGAGTTTCAGTAGAACAGAAATGAAGCAGATCAAAGCTGCAGCTCCTCTTCTACCTGAGCAGGTGAGTCCAACAGCTTTGCCAGGTGAGCAGGTGTTTCTATCTGAGCCTGAGCTTCTACAGTCCAGGAGAGCAGACTCATTGCCTCCACACTGGAACTCTTTGGTCCACATTGGAGCCTCCACTTCTCCATAGAGCGCCCCCTGGAGGACTGAAGGAGCCCCACAGCCAAGCTCCCTACAGACCACCTCTGCATCCTGCTGGTCAAAGTCATCTTCACACACTGAGGACCACCACTGGTTAGACTGGTTAGACTGGTTAGACTGGTTGGACTTCACCTCCAGTCTGCCTGAGCACAGACTCGTCCCATTCACCAGCCTGACAGAGTCTGGAGAGATGATAGAAGATGAGAGACAAAGAGAGAAAAGACACCAGACACTAAATAACATTCTGTCTTATATTTCTCAGTAGATCTGTGACCCAGAATATCAATCTGTTTATAAAATGATCCCTAACATCTCAAAGAGATGGGGCTGGACTCTCTCCATAAGGAGGGTCCAGGCTGAAGGACGGTGTGGAGATACTGACGAGCCCCCGGCTGTGCTGAGCTGCTCTAAGTTGTGTCCAGTAGGTCTTTGGTGCCTGTTATGGTGTAAACCAAAGAAGCTGCTGGTGGAAACCAGTGAATAAGAAAGCTGTGGAGCTGAAGGAGGAGTCCTTTCAGGCTGCTTGGTGGTCGGCCCAGAGGACTCCTGGAGCAGCAGACATGGAGGTTTCATATATAAAGATATCTTGGTGCATTCAGCACCTGGTTTACTGAGGCAGCAGCTCATTAGACAAGTCTGCTGCCATTCTAACTGGTCCACCTGATACATTGCTGTCAGAGATGATGTCATTGATGGGCTTACCTGAGCAGATGAGATCCAGGACGGAGGAAGAGGAAGATGATGTTAAACAATCTCTCAGAGCAGATCTATACAGAACACAGTAAGAGTTGATCCTCCACACAGATCTCTCTGAGGTCTTCTTTCTCTGTCTGACAGAAACAGCAGAGCCACAGTCCAGAACTCTGCAGGCAACATCTGCTGTCTTCAGGCTCCAGTCAGAGTCATCTACTGGTCTCCAGTCTCCTTCATGTTTCATCTCCAGTGTTCCTGCACAGCGACTGTCTCCTCCCACCAACCTGACAGATTCTGAACAGAAACAAGAGAGTCGTCAGTAAAGAAATAAATGTAATTAATAATGTAAACTAAACCTTGAGTGCTGATTCTGCTTCATTGGTTCTTTATTTCTCTATTTACCTGTTGATGTGTGATTTCCTTCAGCCTGGAGTTCTGGAGAAATAGACACATATTTGTTGTTTTAAGTAAATGTAAAAAAAATACACAAATATTTGTTTTTAAATGTATTTGCAATTTTCATCAAAACTTATTGTGATGTTGTTACATGTATATTCAGACAGTTGAACCGGCATTTAAAAACAGGACTGTTTGTTAGTCTCCTTCCTTTTCAGCCAATCACAGAAGAGTGGATCAAAGGGTCATATTTGTTATGACAACAAGACA
>NW_022287548.1:0-2191 GCF_004355925.1 Anarrhichthys ocellatus | reverse complement strand
GTGTGTGTGTGTGTGTGTGTGTGTGTGTGTGTGTGTGTGTGTGTGTGAGAGAGAGTGTGTGTGTGTGTGTGTGTGTGTGTGAGTGTGTGTGTGTGTGTGAGTGTGAGTGCGTGTGTGTGTGTGTGTGTGTGTGTGTAGGTCTTACTTTAATCTCAGTTACAGTTTCCTACATTAAGCAGAACTTGATTGGCCGCACATTGTTTTTATGTTTATGCGTTTGTTTGGATGGAAGTCAAGATGTTTGTAATTATTTTCAACCCAGTTTTTGATGCTAATGGTCATCATTCAGTAATTATCTCATTATAGCTTTTATTCTCCACTATTCCCTTGTTTTCATATTGCCTTCACTTTACATCTTTTAAAATGAACCTGTGTTCACAGTAAATGTACAGTCTTTGCCTTTTACACACAAAATAAACTTCAACTACAGAAACAATATTAGATCGTTTTCACTACGTGAGTGCCGAGGCCAAATAATTCATAAAAACGAATATAAATGATCATTAGTCAAATTAATCTTTAACGTTTTTGTGCGTTTTGTCTCTTTTATAAAGACCACAAAGAGTCCCACGGGGTGGGAGGGGTCAGCCAAACAGCAGACCTTCACCCAGGAGACCACTGTTCCCGTCCCGTGGGAAAACAGGAGCTCACGTTGATTTATTTGTGACGTAACTTCTGTTCTTCAGTAACGCCACCACGACCTTTTTCCAAACTTAACTAAACTGTTTGCATGCGACCGGCGGGAATCGACACGTGTTGCTGGACTTGAGCAGGAAAACGTGCAAAACAATGAGGAGGAAGTTAAAAGCAACTTTTTTGAGAAATGTCCTACGAAGCGTTTAAGGAAACGTTAAATATTATCATATTATGGCGAAGTTGATGAGGAATGAGCTTCATCAAAACCTAAAACAAATAGTCAATAAAGTATTTGTTCGACATAAAATGCATCAATACAGTAACTCCTTTGGAATAATATTGATATAATGTTTGCCGTATTATGTGATATTATAGCATTGCCTTCAAATATACTACATGTAGTGGTAATGATTTGAACGTTATGGTGCATTCTGGGACGAGCCTGGAGAGCTTTGACCTCCTGACTATTGACTGAGACAAATAAAAGAGATTTATTGATGTCTTCCAGTGGAAGAGACAGCTGTCTGTCTGCTGCAGCGCTAATGGAAGAGAAGGAAGATGTATAACGTTGTCTTCTATACGACTCGTCCTCAGTGGTTTCTTATGTCGCTGCACTAGTGTGGCTCCATGTCAGCGGGCACCCGAGGGTGCTGCTCACCAGCAGGATGGATGGATTGTTGTTCAGAGAGCTGGATGGTCCGGATGGAGCCCAGAAGAGTTTGCTTCTGATTATGAGAGACGTGGACGAATATGTGTATTCACAGTTAAAAGTCTTTTACTTTAGTGGTATTGATCCGTTTGTTTGGTTATTTTAATCCCCCTCCCACAATATTCTATATTTTACTTATTAGCAACGAATCAAAGAACCAAATCAATAAAAAATATATTTACAAAAAAGTATTTTGTTAGTATGACAGCCTGATATCTGAGCCATAGAGCTCCATGAACAGCTTATTCTGAATCAGTCATATACACTAGAGCACCAAATGTGAATTAATCCGCCGCTGAAAATAGTCCCTAAGAAACGCACTATTTCCTCTTTAGTAACATTTGATAAACTAGAGTGACCAGCTGTTTGAGGAAATCAATAAACCTTGAAATAAATGCTGTGTAGTTGTGTCTTTTATTTTTTATTTTACCCCTTCAGAAGGAACCAATGGGCTTGGAGCTGAGGAACACAAACAGGAAGTCAGACAGTATTGATCGCCGGACTTGTTGATTTTGGTATTTTTGTGGTTATTTGTTGACAAGAAGAAAACATGTATATTTACCACCCTCGATATATATGTAACAGGATATGCAGCAGTTTGAGCTCAGGTTTTTAGGCAACTACATATTTAATTCATTAATGAACCAAGTTGAAATAAACCAGAATGATCCTTTAACACACACATGAAAACACACACTTTACTGTGTGTGATGTGATGTTTGTGCTACACATTTACACAAACGTATACACACCGTGACGTCCAGACAGGTCTTTGGATGGACTGTCCCACCGCCTGTAGGGCCCACATGGCCTTCAGTCCACGGCCAACACACACACATACACACA
>NW_022287547.1:0-2192 GCF_004355925.1 Anarrhichthys ocellatus | reverse complement strand
ACTCCGCTGCATAAAAAATGCCCTTCAAAATAAAATCACAACATTTTATTTTTTTTTTGTCAGGCAAAGGCCCGCGACCCACTGAAATCGGATCCGCGACCCACTTTTGGGTCGCGACCCACCAGTTGAGAATCACTGGTTTAAAGAAACAGAAATGTCAATCAGCGCATTACTTCCCCCCAAAATAATAACCGGCAATTAGAGAAAATATTAGTTTCCTTCACATTAAATATGCTGAAGTGATTAAATTATCCAGATCCATCCCTGCAACAGTTAGCATGTTGGAGTTACAACAATGAACACTAGAACAATAGTAGAAATGTCATCATCCATCTCAGAAATATCCAACGGGACTCAAACCCACCGAGACCAGCGCTGCAGTGTGACTGCAGCTTCATGCCCGTTAGCGGTGTGCAGGTCTGCAGCCGTCCTCCCCGGAGAAATAAAGGTGTAAAGCAGCTGGACGGGAGTTAGTGCAGCTGCTGTTGTACATCACTCACCCCACTGCTCCCAATTAAAGCCTCTGGGCAGATTGGTTCGCAGCTCCGCGGAGACTGACCTTTGAGTGACAAAGCTTTTGACTCTCATTAGCCAACCAAGTAGCTGGAACTAAACACAACCCAGCATTGATTCTGGACCTGACACCAGATCTGCTGCTCGCCTCATGTCTGGTATGAGAGCTGCAGGTAGATGTCCTCCTGTCCTCCTGTACAGAGGTTACTCGTGCTGGCGTCTGGTTGGATCCTGCCTTCACCTTCATAAGCTACAGGTTCATTTAGAGCTCAGAGCTGCATGCGTCTCACTGCGGAACTGGTTCAGGATCTAAACATCACTGCAACAGTCGCTGCTTATCTTCTAACAGAAGTGTGTAGAAAGAAAGATATGTTTACCTTGTTTGTCAATTTGAATTGTGACCTTCTGACAGTAAACTCCAAAGAGTTCCCTTCCATCAGAGACCAGCATCACGACTGTACTCAACAGGACCTGAGAATAGGACACATTTCATTTAGGCATTTTTAAGCTTCTGCAAAAGAAAATGTGAACCTTTGTTGCAATAATTGCATTTTAATTGTATTTCAATGTTCCTTCAGATGATGATAAATAATCACTACATTTGAATGTTTACGAGGCACCGTGTGATCAGAGGTGGTCCACCGAGCCACGAGGAACCAGGTGGACCCAAAAGGACTTCTTTCCTCTCCTCAGAAGTTCTCCTAACCTCCTTCTCTCCTGTGGTCACATCTCTTCATCCCAGACCTGAAGAGTGAGTCTGTGTCGATGTTTAACCGGCGATGTAACTCACTCTTGTGTTCGATAAAGTTATTTCCAGGTTTTTGTGGGTCAGGAGGCGCCGAAAATAAAAAAAAGATTTCATCCTGCTGAGAGGAGGAGAGCCGCCAGAGGTCGGACTGGACCGCTCAATAACACACACCCACACACACACACACATACACACAAACACACACACACACACACACACACACACACTAATAGTGCTGATTAGGCTTAATAATTAATGAGCAGTCCAACCTGCTGCTGCTGGAGTCCGTCCATCCGTTGATGTTTCTCTCTCTCTCCTGGGTTCAGTCGATCACCTCAGCAGAGCTGATTCTATTGTTAAACCATTGTTCTTACAGAATCTCTTATTTCCACTTTTCCAAGGTTATAAGAAGAGAAACGTATGATTCCAACATTGATGTGGTTCAGGCCTCAGGAAGAATCACAGAAACCAAACGACACACAGCCTCACAGATCAACTGCTTTGATTCAGTTCAAACTTTATGAATACTTGCAAGCAGAAAAACATATATTCTCATACACTTCTGAAAGCTTGTACCTTTTATTTAAAAAGCAAACGCAAGAGCATCGAGAAGGACTGTGGGAAACATCTATAATGCAATCTATAGTCCCTGATACAGGTACAGGTCTATTTAAAATGTATGAGTTCAGGCACACGGAGAGAACGTGAAAAATAGAAGCAATTAGATGTTACTGTAAAAATAAACTTGTTTGGATATTCTTTAGAAAACAGAGCTGTTATGGCCCGACGGTGAACTTCAAAACCCCGAGCACAGCAGAAAATATGACACGTTGTATATCAGTGAGAGAAATCAGATGCTATTCTGGAGATCATTAGGCGCCCTATCAGCTCGGTAAAGGGTCAGTTCAACTAAATTCATATATATTTATAC
>NW_022287546.1:0-2192 GCF_004355925.1 Anarrhichthys ocellatus | reverse complement strand
GTCTTAGTCTTATTTTCTAAGGCCAACCGTATGTTTTATGTATGTATATACATATATATATATATATACATATATATGTATATACATATATATATATATACGTATATATCCAAACATGAAAGAGTCTCAGTCTATTGTGATTCATTTTGTAGTGGTTTCACATCTATTTTTAGTATTTCTTTCAACTCTTTGTAGTAGTTTTGCATCTATTTTTAGATGTTTTACATTTCTATGTGGTCGTTTTGTGACTCTTTGGTAATCGTTTTACGTTTATGCGTTTATATATATATATATATATATATATATATATATATATATATATATATAGATATATATATATATATATCTATATATATCTATATATATAGATATGGACATTTAGTTCTTATTGTGTTTGTTGTTGTTTTGCGTCTCTTTATAGTAACATTGGGTCGTCTGTTGTGGTTTTGCATCTGATTCTCGTCTTTTTCTCTCTTTTCTGGTCATCTTCTTGTCTTTTCGTCATTTAATCGTTTTGCATCTCGTGGGTCTCTTTGTAGTTATTTAGGCTTGTTTGGTTTTGCATCTGTGTTGTAGAGCAGAGGTGTTGATTATCTCGTCAAGAGTTTCTGTGAACACGTGACCTCATCCTGATCGTCTGTCACACGTGAAGCCGCGTGAGGAAATGTCCCCTGAAGGAGTTCCTGCAGAGACTTCACCAGAAGTCTGCTGCTGAAGCTCAGCTTCAGGAGACGAGGCAGAGAAACACACAGAGCGTGTGTGAGAGTTTAGTGTTCTGTGCTTTACGGCTTTCTGCTGTCAAGGAACAAGACACACAAACCCAGAGAGTCTACTTTGATTGTTTAGCATCTATTTTTAATCATTTCTGTTCCTTTGTAGTAGTTTTGCGTTTATTTTCAGTACTTTTAAGTTTCTTTGTGGCTGTTTTGCATCTATTTTGAGATGTTTTGCATTTTTCTGTGGTCGTTTTGTTTTCTCTTTTTATTTATTTTAGGTCGTTTTTAGTCTCTTTTGTGGTTATTTTTAGATGTAGTTCCCATTCTTGTGGCCAGTTGGGTCTTTTTTCAGTCATACCATCTTTGAGTGTAATTTGCATCATTGTTTTCATTTTGGGTTGTTTGTAGTCGTTTTGCATCTTTTTTTGCACTTCGTCATTTTGATTAAGAAATGAAACAGATGCTTAAAATATCGAAAAGATATTCCAAGCATCAATGCAGCAGTTTGAATACACAGCAACATCAGTAGAACGTCAGTGAACCCAATCTAAACCTTTATTTGGTGCTTTTCATTAAACTGTCATGGCACTGACATTCTCAATCTCTAGTTTCAAGTCTTCTTCAATACAGCATGAGCAGAGACGTATAAGGCGTCTCTACGTCACTCCTCCTCAGTCCAGATATGGTCACTTCCTGTTCACTGGTTGCAAAAAAACAAGATGGCGACGGATTATATGGTAAAATGATATGTGAATAATAATACAAGACTCACTATTAACGTAAAACACAATAAAAAGGTGTTTATCATTGTGAAGATGGTTGCTTAGGTTTAAGCAACAAAACTAGTTGGGGAAGGTTTATGGTTTGTGTTCAAAAACGTTTACTTTGGTTTCACACTGGACAAGAATGTCGGCCTCCTGAGTTAAAGTCCTGTATTCGTTTGTCCTCCATCCATCCATCCCTTCATCCCTCTATCCATCCATCATCCCTCTATCCATCCCTCTATCCATCCATCCATCCATCCATCCATCCCTCCCTCTATCCATCCCTCCCTCCCTCCATCCTTTTATTTTCCTCGTATCGTTTTTTTTTACACCACGTAACTTTCAACAACGATCGCTCAATACTCGACGTCACAAACAGCAAAAATGTCCACATTCAACGTATCCGAGGTTTGTAAAAGAAACAACGACATCATGTCTTCCTCGCGACTGCTGAATAATTCACAATATCTAAACTGAATATGCTGTTTCAAATTCAGAATACTGTCATATTCTGAATAATAAGTGTAACATTAGTGTTTAGTGTGCATGGAAACGTGGTCACTGCTGCCCTCCGGTTAGTTTCTCTCTGCATCATTATTCTGATCAGCAAAACACAAACTAAAGAAGTGTGGAGGCTGTGTAGTCGAGGTCATTTTATAGTTTGGGATGAGAAGAGGAGAGAGAGAGAGAGAGACAGACAGAGAGAGAGAGA
>NW_022287545.1:0-2194 GCF_004355925.1 Anarrhichthys ocellatus | reverse complement strand
GTGTGTGTGTGTGTGTGTGTGTGTGTGTGTGTGTGTGTGTGCCTCTGAATCCAGTGCAGTTAATCATGCATGCATATCCTGCGTGATGCACATGTGTCATACAGTTGTATGTGTGTGTACATATTTAGCCCTTTCTAGGTGGATGTGTGCATCTGCTAGGTGCGGCGGATGTAGTTTGTGCGCACCCCGCCGTACGAGCGCATCCCATTTGAGTGCTCGTCACGTGGTGCATCCCTCGACTTAAGTTGAATTAATGTGTCCCTACCCCCAATCCCATTTTCCATCAGGGGTCTCTTGACCCTCCCCACTCTGCAGACATATAATGGTCCATTTGGGGTTTAGCAGCAGGCATTACCAGGGCACTGGAGAGACAGTGAGCTAGACTGTATTTCCATAAGACTGGGACACGGAGGCCCTTCTATACATATATTACCCCCTTTGTGTCTGAGGGGTCTCATGTGGTGCTCGTCTACGCCAATGCATGTGCAGAGGCGACTCACACACACAAACAAATGCACACACACACACAAGACAGGATGCATTCGCAGCCCGACATGAAAACACATACATATACTGTACACACGAGCACTCCTACAGCAAATGTAATCACACATACACACATATACACACACACACACACACACACACACACACACACACACACATACACACACACACACACACACACACACACACACACACACACACACACACACACACACACACACACACACACACACACACACACACACACACACACACACACACACACACACACACACACAGATATGACTGTATAATGGGAGCTACACAGCAGCCTGACTGTGATTGACACCGCTGAGCTGTGAAGGGAGACATCCCACCTTTGCTGTCGCACCGTAGCTGTACGGTCTCACACAAACATTCATGCTCTCGAATGCATTTGCTTGACTTTGATGTATTAGAGATCTCTCACTCACAAAGACACCTGGCAGGAAAAAAAAAAAAAAAAAGACACGTTTTCATCCATATGGAGCTTTGGTATGTTGCTCACTTTCCTGATAGAGCTTTTTTCACAGCTTGAGACCGACTGTGATCTGTTGAGGTGAGCTGTAGCTCCTGGTATTGTGCATCGTGGCTGACTGGCATTGGCCAACTGAGACACTTGGTGGATGTGAGACATCGCTAAAGAAATTGGTTCCACTTGCGCTTTTCCTGCTGTGACAAACCAAAATATCTGTTTATCGAATCCAATGCTGCTGCCAGTGGAAAGGTTTTTAGGGTGAAAGAGTCACTCCAAAACTTGAGAACCATGCTGCCCCGGTGTTCATTGTTCCGTATAGCTTAACAATTATGAGCGATTACCTCGGCAACTTTAGGGTCTCACAAATGGACCACATTAGCAGCAATCACAGTCATGTTTCAGCGCAAGACCCATTCTCATTCCAAAATGTCTTTTGTAGTAAGAGGTGGAACTTCAGCTCGGTGCTTCAACAATGTATAATTTCCCTCGGTAGATGAAAGAAAAAAAATCTGTTCAAATGTTCATTCATTGAAATCAAAGGTTTCATTTGTAATGGGGGGAAAAAAACATTGAAATTGATTTAAGTTGTATAGCTTCAGTTTTATGGAGTGCCTCTAATAGACACAAATTGTCAGTAAGAGCGTAAATTGCCATCAACTATTAGGGCTGGACTGTTATCATCATATAATTTGATCATGAGTACGCAAGACCTTGAGAGCACCTTAATGAACACGGCGCCGGGCTTACTCACATCAAACACAATGTAAATCTCTCTCTCTCTCCCTCTGTCATTCTCTAACACACACACACACACACACACACACACACACACACACACACATCGCACTCTCCCTCTACAAATATCAGCAAACAGCTGACATTGCTCTCTGTTGACCCACTTCCGATGGTATCGTCTTCAAAGAGAGAGATAGAGATAGAGAGAGGGTGGGGGAGAGAAGGGTTTAAATTGGAGAAAAGGGAGTAATTGACCAGTGTTTCTTTATCTGCGGGCGTGTGAGGCTCTGGTGCTGTGTAGGTATACAGGTCGGGTTGTCAGAGGCAGCAATGCTCCCCGTTCATTTACAATTTACAGGCTGCTGCTGTTTGAAGCCAGCAACTCATCTTCATTTGGGATTCACACACGCCTGCCCGTGGCAGATGGCTATTTCATCATCATCACACACACACACA
>NW_022287544.1:0-2195 GCF_004355925.1 Anarrhichthys ocellatus | reverse complement strand
CTCTCTCCCCACCTGTCTGTCTCTCTCTGTCTCTCTCTCTCTCTCTAACCGTCTGTCTCTCTCTCTGTCTCCCTCTCTCTCTGTCTGTCTGTCTGTCTGTCTCTCCCTCTCTCTCTCTCTCTCCACCTCTCTGTCTCTCTCTCACCCTGTCTGTCTCTCTCTCTCCCCGACTGTCTCTCTCTCTCCCCACCTGTCTGTCTCTCTCTGTCTCTCTCTCTCTCCCCACATGTCTGTCTGTCTCCAGGTGGTGATGTCACAGGTCTGGTCAGAACGGGTCAGTATGTCAGTGAGTTGTTTCAGTCTGGAGCTCTGACCTGTCTCATCTGTATCGGCTCTGTGAAGAGGACACAAGCGGTGAGACACACACACACACACACACACACACACACTAATGATTGATGGGTCCGGTCAGCTGATTGAATCATGATGCCCCTCCCCCTCCAGGTGTGGAGCTGCTCCAGCTGTTTCTCTCTCTTCCACCTCCCTTGTATTCAGAAGTGGGCCAGAGACTCTGCCTTCCTCGTCTCCTCCATCACTGATGAAGACTTCGGTCAGAAGCAGCACCCCTGGCCCTGGTGAGGACCTCCTCTTCCTCTTCTTCCTCTTCCTCTTCCTCCTCCTCTTCCTCCTCCTCCTCCTGCTCCTCCTGTATATAAAGACTCATCATGTTTTGTCTCCTCAGTCCAAAGTGTCGAGCAGAATACCCCCCCAGTGCGACGCCCAACAGGTACTTCACCACCTTTAATACATCTCTATTGTTATTATATGTATGATCATTATTACCGTTCATGTTAATATAACTATAATGATCATTACTGTTCTGAATACAGTAATATTTATGATGTAGTATAGTTACTGTAGAACAGGTACACAGAACCAGACGATGCAAACACAAACATCGTCCAGATGTTTGCAGCTGTGTGAGGACTGAAGACAGGAAGCTGCTGGGCTCCGGTCTGTGATTCAGGTCTAGCTTAGACCAGAACCTGGAGGATTGTTGTGGTCTAACAGGAGAAGAGTGTCCAGTAGGGGGCTCCACCTCTCCACCCAAGACACAGACGGGCTCCTTCAAAATAAGAGTCTTTTCAGGGAAACAAGCTGAGAAGAACAGATTAGTTTAGTTTGAGATGAAACAGTGACTTTCTCTCACATCTTTAATATAACGTGTGTGTGGGTGTGGTGTGTTCAGGTACACGTGTTACTGTGGGAAGCTGCAGGACCCTCCAGCTGATCCCTGGTTGGCTCCTCACTCCTGTGGCTCCGTCTGTCAGAAGGAGCTCAAACCCACCTGTGGACACACCTGTCTGCTGCTCTGTCACCCAGGTAACCACACACACACATTACATTATATATATTTAAATGTATTTGTTTATAAACCTGCTTTTAAATGTGAAACAACATGTAACTGTCGTGGTGATGGAGTTAGCGTAGCATCAATGCTGACATTCTTCTTCTGTGTCTTCAGGCCCGTGTCCTCCGTGTCCAAAGATGGTGTCTGTTTCCTGTTTGTGTGGCAATGCTAAGCCCCTCCCCCGTCGCTGTAGCAACAAGGTACGCCTTTAACAACAAAATAAAGTGTCTACTCTTCTGATGCATGATGGGAAACGGTCTAATCTGTGTGTGTGTGTGTGTGTGTGTGTGTGTGTGTGTGTGTGTGTGTGTGTGTGTGTGTGTGTGTGTGTGTGACTCTACAGTCCTGGTCCTGTCAGCAGCCGTGCAGCAAATTGTTACTCTGCAAACAGCACAGATGTACACAACCCTGTCACACAGGTACACACTAAATACACACAGTCAGTAGTCCAACATGGCTGCCTGTAACTCCTAACTGTCTCTCTCTCTCTCCCTTCCCGTCCCCCTGTCCCCCCCTGTCCCTCTCTCAGAGTGTCGTCCTTGTCCCAGAGTCAGTATTCAGAGGTGTGTGTGTGGAAGAGAACGAGCAGAGAGAAGTTGTTCCAGCCCTCAGTGGAACTGTCAACAGGTACAAGTACACTGATATTAATACTCTGATACTACTGCAGCACTACACTCTAGTACTGTGTTTCACAAGTCAGGTACTCGACTGTCTGGTTCTCCTCCTCCCCCTCCTCCTCCTCCTCTTCCTTCTCCCCTCCTCCTTCTCCTCTTCCTCTTCCTCCTCCTCTACCTCCTCTACCACCTCTTCCCCCTCCTCCTCCTCGTCCTCTTCCTCCTCTACC
>NW_022287543.1:0-285 GCF_004355925.1 Anarrhichthys ocellatus | reverse complement strand
TATATGTATGTATATATATATGTATATGTATATATATATGTATATATGTATATATGTATATATATATGTGTATGTATGTATATGTGTATATATGTATGTATGTATATATGTATATATGTATGTATATATGTATATATGTATGTATATATGTATATATGTATGTATGTATATATGTATACATATATGTATGTATATATGTATGTATATATGTATACATATATGTATGTATATATGTATGTATATATGTATGTATATATGTATGTATATATGTATACATATATGTAT
>NW_022287542.1:0-2199 GCF_004355925.1 Anarrhichthys ocellatus | reverse complement strand
TCTTGGACACTCGGGTGAAGAGAGGAGCAGAGCTGTCAACTGATCACTACCTGGTGGTGAGTTGGATCAGATGGCGGGGGAACCGGTTGGAAAGACCCGGCAAGCCCAAATGTGTAGTGAGGGTGAACTGGGAACGTCGGAGGACCCTGTCCGGGAGGTCTTTAACTCCCACCTCTGGAAGAACTTCTCACACATCCCGAGGGAGGTTGGGGACATCTAATCCAACTGGAGCATGTTCAAAGCCTCTATTGTGGATGCGGCCGCTAGGAGCTGTGGCCGGAAGGTCATCGGTGCCTGTCGTGGCGGCAACCCGAGAACCCGGTGGTGGACACCGCAGGTGAGGGAAGCCGTCAAGCTGAAGAAGGAGACCTTCAAGGCCTGGTTGGCCCAGGGGTCTCCTGAAGCAGCTGACAGGTACCGGCAGGCCAGAAGGGCTGCAGCTGCGGTGGTCGCGAATGCTAAAACTCGGGCATGGGAGGAGTTCGGGGAGGCCATGGAGAAGGACTTTCGGTTGGCCTCAAGGAGGTTCTGGCAAACCATCCGACGGCTCAGGAAGGGAAAGCAGGGCTTACCCAAGGCTGTTCTCAGCCGGGGGGGGGGGAACTGCTGACCCGGACGGGGGACATCGTTTGGCATTGGAAAGGGCACTTTGAGGAACTCCTAAACCCGACCAACATGTCCTCTGCAGAGGAGGCAGCACCTGAAGACCTAGGGGGGGGCTCACCCATATCCCTGGCAGAGGCCGCTAAGGTAGTTAAAAAGCTCCTTGGTGGCAAGGCGCCGGGGGTGGATGAGATCCGCCCTGAGATGCTGAAGGTGCTGGACACGGTTGGGCTGTCTTGGCTGACACGCCTCTTCAATGTCGCATGGGGGTCGGGATCAGTGCCCTTGGACTGGCAGACCGGGGTGGTGGTTCCCATCTTCAAAAAGGGGGACCGGAGAGTGTGCTCGAATTACTGGGGTATCACACTACTCAGCCTCCCGGGGAAGGCTTATGCCAGGGTGCTGGAAAGGAGGCTCTGACCGTTTGTCGAACCTCAGATTCAAGAGGAGCAATGCGGATTCTGTCCCGGCCGTGGAACAGTGGACCAGCTCTTTACCCTCGCAAGACTACTGGAGGGGTTCTGGGAGTTTGCCCAACCAGTCTACATGTGCTTTGTGGACTTGGAGAAGGCTTTCGACCGGGTCCCTCGGGGGTTCTTGTGGGGGGTGCTGCGGGAGTATGGGGTGCCGGACCCATTACAACGGGCGATCCGGTCTCTGTACGACTGCAGTAGGAGCTGTGTCCGCATTCTCGGCAATAAGTCAGACACGTTCCCGGTGGGTGTTGGCCTCCGCCAGGGCTGCCCTTTGTCACCGGTCCTGTTCGTGACTTTCACAGACAGGATATCTAGGCGCAGCCTGAGGACGGAGAACGTCAGGTTCGGGGGTCTCGGGATCGCCTCTCTGCTGTTTGCAGATGATGTGGTCCTGTTAGCCTCCTCGGATCGTGACCTCCAGCATTCACTGGGGCGGTTTGCAGCCAAGTGTGAAGTGGCGGGGATGAGAGTTAGCGCCTCCAAATCTGAGGCCATGGTGCTCTGCCGTAAACCGGTGGATTGCTCCCTCCAGGTGGGGACGGAGTGCCTACCTCAAGCGAAGGAGTTCAAGTATCTCGGGGTCATGTTCACGAGTGAGGGTAAGATAGAGCGGGAGATCGACAGGCGGATTGGTGCGGCTGCAGCAGTCAAGCAGGCGCTGCACCGGACCGTCTTGGTGAAGAGGGAGCTGAGCCGGAAGGCAAAGCTCTCAATTTACTGGTCGGTCTGCGTTCCTACCCTCACCTATGGTCACGAACTCTGGGTTTTGACCGAAAGGACAAGGTCGCGGCTACAAGCGGCCGAAATGAGTTTCCTCCGTAGGGTGGCCAGGCTCAGCCTTAGAGATAGGGTAAGGAGCTCGGTCATCAGGAGGGAACTTGGAGTCGAGCCGCTACTCCTTCGCGTCGAAAGGAGTCAGCTGAGGTGGTTCGGGCATCTAATTAGGATGCCTCCTGGACGCCTCCCAATGGAGGTTTTCCAGGCACGTCCAACTGGGAAGAGACCCCGGGGAAGACCCAGAACAGTTTTTTGTCATTGTTTTTGTCATTGTTTTTATGCGAGAGAAAGCTGATTATCTACCAAGAGATTTGTTTTTAGTGATGCTAGCGAGGGAAAGCTA
>NW_022287541.1:0-2199 GCF_004355925.1 Anarrhichthys ocellatus | reverse complement strand
TCTTGGACACTCGGGTGAAGAGAGGAGCAGAGCTGTCAACTGATCACTACCTGGTGGTGAGTTGGATCAGATGGCGGGGGAACCGGTTGGAAAGACCCGGCAAGCCCAAATGTGTAGTGAGGGTGAACTGGGAACGTCGGAGGACCCTGTCCGGGAGGTCTTTAACTCCCACCTCTGGAAGAACTTCTCACACATCCCGAGGGAGGTTGGGGACATCTAATCCAACTGGAGCATGTTCAAAGCCTCTATTGTGGATGCGGCCGCTAGGAGCTGTGGCCGGAAGGTCATCGGTGCCTGTCGTGGCGGCAACCCGAGAACCCGGTGGTGGACACCGCAGGTGAGGGAAGCCGTCAAGCTGAAGAAGGAGACCTTCAAGGCCTGGTTGGCCCAGGGGTCTCCTGAAGCAGCTGACAGGTACCGGCAGGCCAGAAGGGCTGCAGCTGCGGTGGTCGCGAATGCTAAAACTCGGGCATGGGAGGAGTTCGGGGAGGCCATGGAGAAGGACTTTCGGTTGGCCTCAAGGAGGTTCTGGCAAACCATCCGACGGCTCAGGAAGGGAAAGCAGGGCTTACCCAAGGCTGTTCTCAGCCGGGGGGGGGGGAACTGCTGACCCGGACGGGGGACATCGTTTGGCATTGGAAAGGGCACTTTGAGGAACTCCTAAACCCGACCAACATGTCCTCTGCAGAGGAGGCAGCACCTGAAGACCTAGGGGGGGGCTCACCCATATCCCTGGCAGAGGCCGCTAAGGTAGTTAAAAAGCTCCTTGGTGGCAAGGCGCCGGGGGTGGATGAGATCCGCCCTGAGATGCTGAAGGTGCTGGACACGGTTGGGCTGTCTTGGCTGACACGCCTCTTCAATGTCGCATGGGGGTCGGGATCAGTGCCCTTGGACTGGCAGACCGGGGTGGTGGTTCCCATCTTCAAAAAGGGGGACCGGAGAGTGTGCTCGAATTACTGGGGTATCACACTACTCAGCCTCCCGGGGAAGGCTTATGCCAGGGTGCTGGAAAGGAGGCTCTGACCGTTTGTCGAACCTCAGATTCAAGAGGAGCAATGCGGATTCTGTCCCGGCCGTGGAACAGTGGACCAGCTCTTTACCCTCGCAAGACTACTGGAGGGGTTCTGGGAGTTTGCCCAACCAGTCTACATGTGCTTTGTGGACTTGGAGAAGGCTTTCGACCGGGTCCCTCGGGGGTTCTTGTGGGGGGTGCTGCGGGAGTATGGGGTGCCGGACCCATTACAACGGGCGATCCGGTCTCTGTACGACTGCAGTAGGAGCTGTGTCCGCATTCTCGGCAATAAGTCAGACACGTTCCCGGTGGGTGTTGGCCTCCGCCAGGGCTGCCCTTTGTCACCGGTCCTGTTCGTGACTTTCACAGACAGGATATCTAGGCGCAGCCTGAGGACGGAGAACGTCAGGTTCGGGGGTCTCGGGATCGCCTCTCTGCTGTTTGCAGATGATGTGGTCCTGTTAGCCTCCTCGGATCGTGACCTCCAGCATTCACTGGGGCGGTTTGCAGCCAAGTGTGAAGTGGCGGGGATGAGAGTTAGCGCCTCCAAATCTGAGGCCATGGTGCTCTGCCGTAAACCGGTGGATTGCTCCCTCCAGGTGGGGACGGAGTGCCTACCTCAAGCGAAGGAGTTCAAGTATCTCGGGGTCATGTTCACGAGTGAGGGTAAGATAGAGCGGGAGATCGACAGGCGGATTGGTGCGGCTGCAGCAGTCAAGCAGGCGCTGCACCGGACCGTCTTGGTGAAGAGGGAGCTGAGCCGGAAGGCAAAGCTCTCAATTTACTGGTCGGTCTGCGTTCCTACCCTCACCTATGGTCACGAACTCTGGGTTTTGACCGAAAGGACAAGGTCGCGGCTACAAGCGGCCGAAATGAGTTTCCTCCGTAGGGTGGCCAGGCTCAGCCTTAGAGATAGGGTAAGGAGCTCGGTCATCAGGAGGGAACTTGGAGTCGAGCCGCTACTCCTTCGCGTCGAAAGGAGTCAGCTGAGGTGGTTCGGGCATCTAATTAGGATGCCTCCTGGACGCCTCCCAATGGAGGTTTTCCAGGCACGTCCAACTGGGAAGAGACCCCGGGGAAGACCCAGAACAGTTTTTTGTCATTGTTTTTGTCATTGTTTTTATGCGAGAGAAAGCTGATTATCTACCAAGAGATTTGTTTTTAGTGATGCTAGCGAGGGAAAGCTA
>NW_022287540.1:0-2200 GCF_004355925.1 Anarrhichthys ocellatus | reverse complement strand
CTCTCTTCCAGTGTGTTTATTATGTGTGTGTGTGTGTGTGTGTGTGTCGCTGTGCTTAGTGCTGCAGAAGCATCCTTCCTTCTTCTGTGCTTTATATACAGTCTCATAGCATGTTCACTCATTTCTAAAAAGCCAGCAGTTCACATTCAAATGCAACAACAGTAATATTTAATTGATATTAATAATATTAACATTTTGTTTAAAAGAGTAGAATCACCTGTAACAACTTTGCTCTAAAAACCTGTACAGCATTGAGCAATGTCAATCAAAACCATCAATCATTTGGTGTGGAAATATAGTTTAATTAAACACATAATTCACCCATTCACACACTGATAGCTGGGGGTACCATGCAAGGTGCCACCTGCCCATCAGGACTATCTTATCATTCACACACCAAGTGTCTTGCCCAAGGACACATCGACGTGAACTAGATGAGCCGGGGATCGATCTGCAGATCTTCTGATTAAAGCAACTGCTAACAGACTTTCCTGCTCAGTCCGTACAGATTCTTGCAGTGATAAAAACTCTCTAAAATGTGAAGGAAATGTGTGTACCTCAGCAGCAGGCTTCGAAAGATATGAATCTGTCCTTATCTGTCCAGGTGCGCGCCCTTCCTAAGACCTACACCATAAACTCCGTATCAATCGAGGACACCATCAACCTGCTGGCTGCTCTGGGTCAGATCCGATCTCTGCTGAGTGTCCGTATGGGAAGAGAGGAGGAGAAACTAATGATCAGAGGGCTGGGGTGAGAACACACTCATCTGTCAAGCTCCTGATTACTGACTCTGATGTGCTTTGGTCCTCTCTTCTCTCGCTGGTTAAAAGTCGTGAGGGCACGGGGGGCAACTGGCGAAAGATTCATTGAAATATGTTTGTTATGCCAATACATGTCTTATATAATGTATGCAGCCGCACATTAAATACTAGGAATACGAGGAAAACAGAAATGGTTCATTTTACTGTATGCCGTGTATGCCATGTTCAGTCAGTGCTTACACTATACACCTGGTTAGAGCCCTAATGATAGAACACTGCACTCGGCTTTTAACTAGCCCCTCCTTCCTCCGCAGTGATATTATGAACAACAAGGTGTTCTACCAACATCCTAACCTGATGAGAGCTCTGGGGATGCATGAGACTGTCATGGAGGTCATGGTCAACGTGCTCAGTGGAGGAGACTCCAAGGTATGAAGTATGTATGAGCTGCAGAGCCAGAAAAAGGCAGAATGTCGACAGAGACCAGGACCAGCTTAGCTGAATCACAAGCTCCTGTCTCTCTTTACGTTTTGTGGAGATGTGGTTGATCTCTTGTATGTTTGTGTTTGGTTCAGCCTTGTCTCAATAGAGATGCCTTGATGGGAAGATATTTTATTTGGCGTACTGTAAATGTGTCACATGTTTTCAAAAATAGCTTTTTGAATAACTTTTTTTTCTGAAAGAGCATTTAACATTTAACATAAATTGGTAATACACCATTATTGAAAATATGTCATTTATAACTAGAAAATGCATTTCCTGCTGAAAATGCGTTGGAATGCTGAAAGCTGAAATTAATTGTCAAAAAATTGCTGAAAATTAAGAAATGGGAGACTACCCGTCTGAAAAATGTTGAAGCTTGAAAGCATTTAAACTGCACTGCTGAAAACCCTTGTAGTTGAAATGTCTCACTATGGTGTCTGTAGCTGAAAGTATGAAGAAGAAGAAGGCTTAGAAAGTTGAAGAAGTTTAACAGGATTTGAAGATTTTCTCCATAGAGATCCCATTCAAAAGAAAATTGCAAAAAGCTTAATAATTCAAAAAGTTGAAAGATTACAAATACATCACCCTCTCCTGAAAGAGCTGAACATTTTGATATTCGAACGGTTTCTGTAGCTTAAGAAAATTTCAGCGGTAGTGATATTTGTTGTAGTAGTAGTAGTAGAAGTTGTAGTTGCAGTAGAAGTATTATTAGCAGTAGAAGTATTAGTAGCATTTGAATAAGTACTAGTTGTAGCAGTAGTGATATTTGTAGTAGCAGTAGTAGTAGAAGTTGTAGTCGAAGTATTAGTAATTAGAAGAAGTAGTAGAAGTAGTAGTATCATTAGTCGTAGTAATAGCTGTAGTAGTGGTCGTAGTATTTAATATAACAGTAGTAGTACTAGTAGAAGAAGTAGTAGCAGTAGTAGTAGTACTAGTAGCAGTCGTACTAATAGCTG
>NW_022287539.1:0-2201 GCF_004355925.1 Anarrhichthys ocellatus | reverse complement strand
AATATTGAGTCTCTCAGACCTTGAACACAGTGTTCTCCTCCTCAGACCCGGAGGATGGATTTTGTCGTGTCGCGTGTCTCCAGGGGATCTGGAAGAGTCGGTGTTCTGAGCTGAGCCACTGAAGACCAGGATACCTGCCGCTGTTCACCTGAGCCAACAACCAGGGCTTCAGACGGATCCTCCGGGGCTGCACGCTCATACTGGGAGGAGATGGAGATGATGGAGCACTGGGAGGAGATGATGATGGAGGAGGAGATGGAGCTCCTAGATGAGTGGTAACAACAGTTATCTTACAAACTGTTTAGATTTATTTGAAGCTGCTAAACGGTGAGATCCTGTTGACAAACTAACAGTGAAATATATATTTAAATACATCTTATTATTATTATGTATTACATATTATTTGGTATTAATGATGTTAGAGGTGAAAGTTATCTTTGATGAAGACCAGGAGATCCAGCTGAAAGCTCTGAAAGACTATGTGGACCTTACAGACTTTAAGAAATCCTTTTACTCAACTATAAAGGACTAAATACCTGAGGTCAGCTTCAGGTTCTCTACTGCCCACCTGAGGAACACCTGAGGTCTACTGAAACCTGAGGAACACCTGAGGTCTACTGAAACCTGAGGAACACCTGAGGTCTACTGAAACCTATATATATATATATATATTGTGTGTGTGTGTGTGTATATATACACACACACATATACAGACACAATATATACACATGTTTATATAGACGAGACAGAAGAAGAAGCACAGGAACTAAACAGCTATTCCTCTGATTTCTTCATGTTTTTGTTCCTATAAACTTTTGGGAAGTCAGAGTCACAAGCTCAGGTCTCAGGACTCAGAGGACTCAGGTCTCAGGACTCAGAGGTCTCAGGTCCTCTCAGGACTCAGAGGTCTCAGGTCCTCTCAGGACTCAGAGGACTCAGGTCTCAGGTCTCAGGACTCAGAGGTCTCAGGTCTCAGGACTCAGAGGACTCAGGTCCTCTCAGGACTCAGAGGTCTCAGGTCCTCTCAGGACTCGGAGGACTCAGGTCCTCTCAGGACTCGGAGGACTCAGGTCCTCTCAGGACTCAGAGGTCTCAGGACTCAGGACTCAGAGGTCTGATGGAGACGTGGAACTGATAAACTCTGTTTTTCACGACGAGATGTAAATGGTTCAACTTCACGGCGACTGTTCGCTAAACGCACGTGCGTGTGTGCAGGTGTGTGTGTGCGCGCCCTTTACTGTACCGGTGGACTCACCTGGTCCTGGTCCTGGTCCTCCGCTCCGTGAGTCGCTATTCAGGAACTCAAACTGAAGCTCATCTCAGAGAGAAAAAAGAAGTCACGCAGACTTCAGAATCAAGTGACGTAATGACAAATACTACTTCCTGTTAGAGAGACAAAATAAAAGCCTCAGTCACTCTGGGATGAAAGAATAAGAAACGGAAACTGCTTTTTGTTGAAGAGGCCTTTTTATGAGACAAGAACAAACATTACAATTTAAATTAAATTACATAAATACATATAAATATTACATGTAATAAAGGATACTTCTACTCTACCACTAAATACACGTCTACTAGAAACTACTGCAACCTGAGAAGAAGGCAACTCTTAATCAATTATTTTATGTATTCATTTAGTTACATATAGAAGCTTTTATTGTGTTTTAAATAAACATTTAGTGGACGGAATGAGACCCGGTGTTTTATTGTGAAGGGGTGTCCGGTGGTTTCCGGAGTGTTGATGGTGTCTTGACAGTTTTTACGGAAGTGCTCGAGGTCCCTCCCTCCCTCCCTTCCGCTCTACACTGAAATAAATAACTTCTACAAACTGAATAAAACTAATTCACTTTATTTAGTTTAGTTGTATGATTTAATATGTTGTTTAAAAGACACGTTTACAGCTGATACAAACTCTGTCCTCTGATTGGTCAGATTTATAACTATCAAAGTTATTGAGTGATCATTTTCAATATTAATTCAAAAGTACCAGGAAACAGCCCGGCTCATAGACTGAGACAAAACAAGGGAGGCAACGAGCTGGCTGCTGAAAAGAAGCAATTTTATTTTCAGCAACAGCAGCAACACGAGTTAAATGGTAGTCAAGCAATAAACAGGTGACGAGCCTCCGATCAGCACCTGTAAGGAATGAAACGCACAGCGCACCTAGTGTATGACAGGAGGAGGGTCGTCACAAAACTCAC
>NW_022287538.1:0-2202 GCF_004355925.1 Anarrhichthys ocellatus | reverse complement strand
CACCTCAGAAACAGGTTTTCATGAAAAATGTAAATAATCAGATTCGTGGTGCAGAACTCCGTCCACACGAAGAACGATAAACTTTGCGTCCCGGTGAACGACAGCTCATTGCCGCTGATTTACCGATCCCATTCCACTCTGTTTAACTATCCGATGGCTGCCGGTAATCAGCCCCAGCTAGCCGAGTAGTACATCAACGGAGACCCAGATCTGTCACGCTGGCCCACGCAGACCCAGGAACACCACAGCAGGACTGCAAATCAGCACACAGCACTGAGGCCTGCAGAGCCCGAGTGTGTGTGTGTGTGTGTGCGTGCGTGCGAGGGTGACACACTCTCTCTGGATGCTGTGGCCAGAAGAGTGACTGACAGCTGTCACGTTGTGAGTGACGGGATGAAAGGGAACGGGCGCTGCAGAGGTTGCAGGCAGTGATGATGAAGAATACAGGGATTATTCTACAGCACAGTGTAATTTAGATTAGATTGATTGTTTGACTGGATTTCTGCAAGAATTTTCTCGTTACCATTATCCCCGCCAGGCGTCATGCGTTCCGTCTTGTGTGCGTCTCGTCTGTCTGTCCACAGCTAATCTCGCAAACTGCTGGACCCATCGCTCTAATATTTTTTTGTGCTCATTTATGACTGAAGGCTGTTCTCATTCAGCGCTCGTAGCGATACTATTTCACCAAGTATTTCATCGTCTTTTCTAAACCTAACTAAGTTGTTTCCTGTGAAGATGGAGGTTTATTTTGAAAAGACTGTATTCATATAACGAGCTGAAAGTCATAGGAACCGTTGAGGATACGTTAAAGACTGAATGCTCAAGGAACTCTCTTGGTTGCAGTGATTCTCACTTTAAAAATATAAATATTTAGTTTTATCGCATCGTTGACAGCTGAGTCATCACTTCTCTTAAACTGCTCGCTGTCTGTTTTTATGCCACATTTTGACCTTCGACGAAACTCAAAAACTGACATCCATAGAAAAGTTTGGTCTTATTTTGAACCGGAGCGTCTGCAGAATAACTTATTACTCTCTTATATGTTTTATATGTTTTGATCCATTAAAGTTAGTGATGATACAAAATGAATAAATCCTTTTTTTTGTTATCTTCACCGATATTCTGACTGTAATGGAGGCAGCAGGTTCGACTGAGTGAGATTCAACTCTTCTGTTTGACAGAGCTGCACTTTCCTGGTTAATATTGTTATAAGCAGCTTTAGAACTTCATTTAATATACATTATATTTTCATTTTTGTACACAGAGATGGCAAAAGAAACAATATTTGTGTGTCCGATGGAGAAAAAAAAAGAGGAAATGAAGGAGAATGTGGTTTAGATTACTGCATCATGTCACACTCACACTCACACACACACACACAGTCATCCACACAAGCCATCATACGTCTCGCTTTAGGAAAGACGCATACATCGTATAAAATCCCTTGTTTCATATCGTCCTCAAGTCTCTTCAATCTGGACCTCTAACAGCGGGACACTTCACAGAGGGAACCAACAGGGGGCAGTCTTCTGCTCCTCTACCTATTGCCTCCACACACACACACACACACACACACACACACTGAGGCCTCAGTACATTCTCACTATATACAATCACTTCTCATTGGTCAGCTGCTGTGATCGATTTCAGAACAAATACTATTTTTATTTTGGAAGCAAACAAATAAAAAGAAGCCGTTCCCAAAGTTACGCTGATTGAAGAGTTTCTTGCTGTAATTGTTCATTTTCTGCAGATTTCCTTTTTCCCCTCCCTGAAATGTCACAATATTCCTCGAGTCGGGTATTTTCACGCCGCCTGCGTCCGCTGATTGGAAATATTGTGACAACGATTGTTTCGCGGGCTGACAGCCGATTTCACCGACTGTAGAAAACGGAGCCGTCTGAGGCTGGTTCTCCAATCGCAAACTCCGTCTTATATCCTTTACAATTTGTACTATCTGTCACCACGCACGCGGCGAGACAGGACGTCAGCATTAATGAGGTCATCGCTGAGCGAGAGCGATGACATCATCACCTCAGGATGGAAATCAACGTGAGCGTCGTTTTTAAAGCTTTTCACGTGTCGGTCCGATCAGATCTGCTTCTGATCTCTACCTGCCAACACCAAAGTAGAATATACTGTATATCTACCGCTCCCACACACACACACACACACACACACACACACACACACACACACACA
>NW_022287537.1:0-2202 GCF_004355925.1 Anarrhichthys ocellatus | reverse complement strand
CCCTTCCTTGTTCATCCTCTCTCTCTGTCACACACACGGCTCTGATTTTGAAAAGTTGAAGTCACACAACCAGGAGCCTTTATAGTTACATGTATGTACGATAATACTGGCAGCCATTGATGGCCACATGTCGTTGTTCAGTCAAAACCATATATCTCTCAACTTTTCATAAAACAAGGTAATTAACAATAGTGGGTTGCTGTAGGAAAAAAGCCTGTTTTTGTCAGACCAGAACAAGTTTGTAACCTTTCATATCTATTGCTCTATGCGTGGATTCATCAATATATAGTGTGTGCATGTGTGTGTGTGTTCGTACCAGGTATGCAGCCTCTCTCATGAACTGTTTGGCAGGTTGTCTCCACACAGCGGGGACGGTGATTACCCATCTGATCTCTTCTCCCTCCACCACCGATGACAACTGGTCCTTCACCTCCTGAAACCGGATCAATGAAACACTTTCTTTGGTAAAACACTCAAAAATTGAACTCGAGTTATTAGCTTCCATCAAAGCAAAGCACTTTAGGAGCTACAGTGCAGCAAACCTCTCTATGTCATCTCTACACCTTGGCTTGCAAAGTAAAGGTTTACATATATAAGCCATATATAAATACATCACACGCATATAATCCAGTGCATAAACGTGTCCACCATGAGGCATCATACTGCAGTCATAAACTGGGGCTTTAAAGTGCACCTTTAGAGCATGTTCCCTGAAGAAGTGCAGGGCGTGAGCAAAGACCTCGATGGCTCTGACCCTCCGTCCGTTGACCGCCTCCAGCTCTGTCTCCATGGTGAGGTCCTGAGTGAGTTAATAGAAGGTCAAAATTGAAGCAGTAGAGGGAAAGATATCCAGATTTTGTAATCCCTATTATAGTCTAAATTCCAAAAACACTGGATCCAACACCTCCCACAATGCAGTTCGATGCAAATTGGCCCCTGTTTTGTCAGGATGTATTACGTAAAATTGGCTTTCTATCACTTTTACCCATGTATTCCACCTTTGTCATCTGATTCTCCTGATCTCTCTTACACTTGTGCTGTGGAGCTTCATCTTGAACTTATCGAAGTACAGCCAATGCCGGGCCTCCTCTGGGTCCAGGTCGTGGTAGAAGTCCCGGGCCGCAAACCCAAAACTGTGGAACCGCAAATCAGGAGTCAGCAGCAGAGAAGTCGGGCTCTTCTGATTGGCTACCCCTGGGTCTCCGCCCTCCCAGCGCCTGCACGGGAAGGAAGAAAAAAGATGTCAAGGGTACATAATAAAAGAACAGAAGTGAAATGAAGACAATACACTCAGGCTCTTACTTCATCATGTGAATGGCTTCTGAGTCCCGCGTGAAGCTGAACGCGTAGCCACTGGAGGTCGTCCCAAAGTCTATCGCCACGACAACTGAGAACGGACAGGACATCCTGGGTCTGACCTCCACCATCTGAAAGGGAGAGTTTGTGTGATTGGTAGACGGCACTGATATACTGATTCTTCATGATTACTCCTATTTGATAGATTGCCATGTAAATGTGTTCAGATCGGAAGTGTTAAAACCTCTCCTCTCCTCTCCTCTCCTCTCCTCTCCTCCTTTAGTGCTGAAATATAGATATTTCTTTACCACAGATTGTAGTCTTTATTGGGGAATGTGTTAAGTCTTCACTTTAAACTCTGAGTGTTATTATAAACCACTAATGACAGTGAGACGTGGATGTGGGTTTATAGGTCGTGTTTAGGGGCTAAATATAAAGAAAATAAGTAGAAAGGAGAAAGGGTGTGTGCGAGTGTCTGTGGTGTATGCAGTGGTGTATAAAGTACCCAAAAGCCATACTTGAGTAAAAGTAAAGATACCTTACTGGAAAATTACTCCAGTAAAAGTAAAAGAATACTATTAGAATACTACTTGAGTAAAAGTCTTAAAGTATCTGATATTTATTGTACTTAAGTATCAAAAGTAATTTTCTGATATTAAATGTACTTAAGTATTGAAAGTAAAAGTACAAGTAAATGCTGTTAATAAAAAAGCAAAGGGTCAGAATTTTGAGAATTATGAAGTTTATTCTTTTAAGTGCTGTGGCCACCATGACCAAGGACATGGAGCTGTGCTGATAATTGGGTTGGCTGTGATCCATCCAGGAGAAACAATGTTCAACATAATATATTGTACATAAGTATACTTTTGCATCTACTATGAACTTATCATCATAATTCTCCGAAAA
>NW_022287536.1:0-2203 GCF_004355925.1 Anarrhichthys ocellatus | reverse complement strand
TTTGGCTACTGAATGCCTGGATGCTAAATTTGAGAGAAGACTTTTAATACCATAACAACTACAAAACAACAGGTTCCTCTGCAACCTTGTTCACAGTGGAGCAATATATCACACATGTGCTTACACAATCTGGTAGGTATGGCAGCTGAAGTTTTTGGAGCTTAGGCAGAATAGGAAGTTGGGGGATGGAGAGGCTAGAAACGGACGGATCTTTGTCTGGAACCAGCTGCTGACAAAGACATCACTCTGCAGTTGTGCCTGGCTGAAGTTGGCTATTGTCACCTCCCCAAGAGCCTCAAGCGCATGTGACAAGGACGGGTTGCTGTTGTTGGGGGCCTGGAATTGAAAAAAACAATTTTGGTTTGACACAGAATTCCCACGGGGAAACACCAAATGTGTGAAACGTTGGGATTGGATTTACCATGCTGGCGTATGTCTCCAGAGCCTGGTCTAGTGCCGCAGAAGCTTTTTGGAAGAGAAGCTTCCAGATCTCTACGGGGTATGTCCTTTGGCTTTCCAGTGAGCAGTTCATCAGTGTGACCAAGTTGCTGGCTGTGAGATGTGTAGCCTTGGAAAAAATTTGAAAAGAAATGAAACAAAAACTTTCAAAGCTCATGGAGATTAGTATCAGCACAGTAATGTAGCAAAAGCCACATCTTGGTCTGGGATTTACAGCTTACAGATAACAGTCTTACCGAGGAACAGGCATGCTCAGTGATGGAAAAGTTGCACAGGGCTTCAGAGGAATTGCCAACAGACAGGGTTTGTTCGAGTTGTGATCTGAAGAGAAGAATAAAAAAGTTAACCATTGTCACCTTAGTTAGATTGTGTAAGAGAACCTTACCTTCATAAACCCAGCACCAGACAAAACAGTAATTCACCCACCTTTTAACTCCATAACAGATGAGGTCTTCTGTGAAAAGACAATAGTCGTGTATCAGATATTGTACTTTCAGAATGCGATCTCGTCATCAAAGTTGAAATATCTGGTAATTTAGAAACTTACCATCAATCGGGGTCACCTTGCACTGGAGACAAGCAAAGCATAATTGTTAGTCTGGTAGCAAAAGCTACTTAAAGTTAAAATACATCAAACAGCATCAAGTTTGTGTGCCAAAATTGTGTCCTTGTAAATTTTGATCAAATATTGTAAAACCCATCAGTACACCCATAGAAATGAACTCACCATGAAGGAATCTGGAACTGAGCAACCTGTTTAAGAAAATATTGAAATGAAGGCATGGCATCAGTACAGCTATCAGCACACTAGTGGCAATGGGCAAATCTGAAAAAGTTTGTCAGCAGAGCATTTGGCCACTTACGTGGGAATATCTTCTTGAGGGACATTATGCTTGATCTCACACCCCGTGAAATGTGCACGGGCAGGGATTCCAAACTTTGCCGAAGACCAGTGAGTCTGAAGGAAGAAAACAGAAATCATTGTGACTTGTCAGCAGCCAAAGTTTGACATCATCCTGCAAACTTTAAATGTTCAGCTTTGGACTGCAGACATATTATCTCTTACATAGCCGCGTAGGATGCACAGCTGATGTTACTGGGGATCACCACCAATCTGCCAGGGTGGAAGCTCGCCATCACAGAAAACAAATTGACCTGGAACCACAGCTCAAAGTCTTCAGGCTCAAATCCTTCAAATTTAGGAGCCAGGGCTGTCAAGGTCAGGTTCAAGATGGTGTCTCGCACACCTGTATTTCTGATGAAGGTGATGTTTTTCTGGAAATAAAAGGATTCACGTTTCAGTTCAGGAGTACAATTTACATTACTGAATCATTGTAGTGAGAGCAAGCTTGGTGACACATCTTTGTACTTTAGTGCATCAGGGGCAACACTCAAGGAATCATTGGAGGCCATTTATTCAAGAAGCATAACAGAAATGTATCCTTTTGAGTGAAATCTTGGCCACTTATTAGATTCTGCCAAAAATTCATCCACCACAGGACCACTTCCAACAGACCAGTTTACCAGCCAATTTTGTGGTAAAATATGTCAAATCTTAAAGTTAAGCATTCACCTGCTTGGTGATCTCTGCAAAAGTCTCGAAAAACTGATCGAGCTGCCCATCATCAGGGGACTCTGTCAAGCCTCTGAAAACCTCCTCTGCGAAGGCCTCATCCTCCAACGCGCCGCTCTCTTCATCCAGGAACAGATCAGCCTTCTGGTTTGGTGAGAGGGAGTCCACAAC
>NW_022287535.1:0-2203 GCF_004355925.1 Anarrhichthys ocellatus | reverse complement strand
AAGTTATGAAAGAGTTGACACAACACCCTTCTGACAAAGCCTTATCCCAAAATCAACACTATTTATTGAAAGGCTAATTACCCAACTCCATTATTTTGCACAGGTGTTTCTGTTTGCGTCCACCCCTTATTCTCAGCCAGCCAGTCTGAACGTTATCATTGGGTGTGTCAATCAAGTATGCTTGTCTCAAGTTGAAAGTATAGACTAAGTTACATTTAGTACAAAGTTTCAAGGTGGAAAATCGTCAGGTGTGCCATGGGAAAATGTCCAATTTCACTTAATGAGTCCAAAAATGTATTATTTAGTTGTTGCAAATACTTCGCCATTGTTGAGGGTCTGAGCTGCAATATAGTGGCTAGCCAAGTAATAAATATGCTTCCATGCCAGTGGGTGGCAGTAGATAATGAGGTGTTAATTTAGGCCGGTAGAATGAAATGACGCGCGGGAGAGGTTGCAGTGACGAGACGAACAGTGATGGAGAAATATTTCAAAAGAAAAAAATGCAGACTCTGAACTGGGCCCTGGACAAAATAACCCAGATGAAAAGCCTCGTAAGGATCAACACATTGAGAGAATTGTCATTAAATTGTTCAGCGTATATCCGGCCCTCGGTACAACGGCCCGCCAGAAAATATCATGTTTATCTCCCGACTGCGCATTTTGCTGATAAACTGGGCGCACTTGTCACGGAGTTCACTCGGCGATTTGACGACTTTGCAGCTCAGAAATTTACATCTGAACTGCTCAGCAATCCGTTTGCAGTTGACGTGGAAAGAGCACCTGTGGAGCTGATAGACCTCCAGTGTAATGACACTCAAGGCAAAGTATGACTCCGAGGGCGCTGCACAGTTTCCAAGCTTCACCCCCGAAACGATGCCTTAACTACATGTTGCTCAAATGCTCTGCATGTTTGGAAGCACATACCTGTGTGAGCAGCTTTTCTCTGTGATGAAGATGAACAAAAACCCACACAGGAGTCGTCTCACTGATGCACACTTTCACTCCATCTTGAGGGTTTCCACAGAACCTAACCTCAGATATTAATGAACTGGCAGCCAAGAAAAGATGCCAAACATCTGGCTCTGGTACGCATGTGTGACCACGCCACGACAAGGCCCGGATTGGGTTTCGTATTTACCGTGCACTGCACCTTTAATACCGACTCAAACCACTCAAAAGCCCACAGATTATATTTAAGGGTACATGTGGCAGTGCCTGATTTACTGAGACCAAGGATTACCCCAAGATTAAAACATTTATTACAACAATTTAATATGTTAAAGACAATAAAAAGGTATGCATCTAATATACCTGTGACACAGGTTATAATAGAGGCAAAACCATGCAAAACAAAACCAAGCAAAACAAAACCATGAATACAACTAAATTGATAAGTTAAACAAAACAGCAGTGGCAGTCAACATCTCCTGCCTGCTCACTGCACAACACCAATCTGGAAGGCTTGATGGGGAAGTGGGAGTCTCTTTGGAGCTGGACCTGGAGTAAAATAAGACAAGGGTGAAACCCACGGCAAATATGTCTCACTTAAAAAGCTAAAGTTCACACCTACCGAGAGCCTGGAGGTCAGAGAGAGGGAAAGACGCAGCTCATGGTATGGCTATTTATGGTGGAACAAACAAATTGGGAACCAGGAAGTAGGAGGGGCTAAGGCCTACCAAGCTCCACAGTAGCCCAGGAGGGACATTTCATTGCCGGCTACATTCGCATAAAATAATGTAGCCTACCTAAACATGTATTCTTTTTGCACTTTGTGCAATATCCCTTCTATCCTGTTTATTAAATGGTGACTCTATTTGGCCCTCAACGTAGTCCCTCCCTGGGATTGAGTTTGACATCCCTGGCATATATGCTGTATTATGCTAAAAGGTGTCATTTTGGAACGTTTTTGGTTGTTGGTGTGCCGCGGGATATTTTTAATGTAAAAAATGTGCCGTGGCTCAGAAAAGGTTGAAAAACACTGTGCTAGAGGTCCTAAGGTGAAAGCAAAAGTGGGAGAGACACCGAAAGGAACTTCCCAAACTGGGCCTTTGTCGAAGAAAGAATCATCTTATCTTGCAGATACAATATCTGGACACAGCGAAGTATGTACCACATCTGGAAAATGCTGCTTCCCTCCAACCTTAAAAGAATTCTATGGTGAGAGCTGTGTGGAGGTAATACCGGCCCAGACTCTGAATTTCGA
>NW_022287534.1:0-2203 GCF_004355925.1 Anarrhichthys ocellatus | reverse complement strand
CTCTCTTCCAGTGTGTTTATTATGTGTGTGTGTGTGTGTGTGTGTGTGTCGCTGTGCTTAGTGCTGCAGAAGCATCCTTCCTTCTTCTGTGCTTTATATACAGTCTCATAGCATGTTCACTCATTTCTAAAAAGCCAGCAGTTCACATTCAAATGCAACAACAGTAATATTTAATTGATATTAATAATATTAACATTTTGTTTAAAAGAGTAGAATCACCTGTAACAACTTTGCTCTAAAAACCTGTACAGCATTGAGCAATGTCAATCAAAACCATCAATCATTTGGTGTGGAAATATAGTTTAATTAAACACATAATTCACCCATTCACACACTGATAGCTGGGGGTACCATGCAAGGTGCCACCTGCCCATCAGGACTATCTTATCATTCACACACCAAGTGTCTTGCCCAAGGACACATCGACGTGAACTAGATGAGCCGGGGATCGATCTGCAGATCTTCTGATTAAAGCAACTGCTAACAGACTTTCCTGCTCAGTCCGTACAGATTCTTGCAGTGATAAAAACTCTCTAAAATGTGAAGGAAATGTGTGTACCTCAGCAGCAGGCTTCGAAAGATATGAATCTGTCCTTATCTGTCCAGGTGCGCGCCCTTCCTAAGACCTACACCATAAACTCCGTATCAATCGAGGACACCATCAACCTGCTGGCTGCTCTGGGTCAGATCCGATCTCTGCTGAGTGTCCGTATGGGAAGAGAGGAGGAGAAACTAATGATCAGAGGGCTGGGGTGAGAACACACTCATCTGTCAAGCTCCTGATTACTGACTCTGATGTGCTTTGGTCCTCTCTTCTCTCGCTGGTTAAAAGTCGTGAGGGCACGGGGGGGCAACTGGCGAAAGATTCATTGAAATATGTTTGTTATGCCAATACATGTCTTATATAATGTATGCAGCCGCACATTAAATACTAGGAATACGAGGAAAACAGAAATGGTTCATTTTACTGTATGCCGTGTATGCCATGTTCAGTCAGTGCTTACACTATACACCTGGTTAGAGCCCTAATGATAGAACACTGCACTCGGCTTTTAACTAGCCCCTCCTTCCTCCGCAGTGATATTATGAACAACAAGGTGTTCTACCAACATCCTAACCTGATGAGAGCTCTGGGGATGCATGAGACTGTCATGGAGGTCATGGTCAACGTGCTCAGTGGAGGAGACTCCAAGGTATGAAGTATGTATGAGCTGCAGAGCCAGAAAAAGGCAGAATGTCGACAGAGACCAGGACCAGCTTAGCTGAATCACAAGCTCCTGTCTCTCTTTACGTTTTGTGGAGATGTGGTTGATCTCTTGTATGTTTGTGTTTGGTTCAGCCTTGTCTCAATAGAGATGCCTTGATGGGAAGATATTTTATTTGGCGTACTGTAAATGTGTCACATGTTTTCAAAAATAGCTTTTTGAATAACTTTTTTTTCTGAAAGAGCATTTAACATTTAACATAAATTGGTAATACACCATTATTGAAAATATGTCATTTATAACTAGAAAATGCATTTCCTGCTGAAAATGCGTTGGAATGCTGAAAGCTGAAATTAATTGTCAAAAAATTGCTGAAAATTAAGAAATGGGAGACTACCCGTCTGAAAAATGTTGAAGCTTGAAAGCATTTAAACTGCACTGCTGAAAACCCTTGTAGTTGAAATGTCTCACTATGGTGTCTGTAGCTGAAAGTATGAAGAAGAAGAAGGCTTAGAAAGTTGAAGAAGTTTAACAGGATTTGAAGATTTTCTCCATAGAGATCCCATTCAAAAGAAAATTGCAAAAAGCTTAATAATTCAAAAAGTTGAAAGATTACAAATACATCACCCTCTCCTGAAAGAGCTGAACATTTTGATATTCGAACGGTTTCTGTAGCTTAAGAAAATTTCAGCGGTAGTGATATTTGTTGTAGTAGTAGTAGTAGAAGTTGTAGTTGCAGTAGAAGTATTATTAGCAGTAGAAGTATTAGTAGCATTTGAATAAGTACTAGTTGTAGCAGTAGTGATATTTGTAGTAGCAGTAGTAGTAGAAGTTGTAGTCGAAGTATTAGTAATTAGAAGAAGTAGTAGAAGTAGTAGTATCATTAGTCGTAGTAATAGCTGTAGTAGTGGTCGTAGTATTTAATATAACAGTAGTAGTACTAGTAGAAGAAGTAGTAGCAGTAGTAGTAGTACTAGTAGCAGTCGTACTAATAGCTG
>NW_022287533.1:0-2205 GCF_004355925.1 Anarrhichthys ocellatus | reverse complement strand
GCAGCGGTAAGTTTGTGAGAGGCAGCGGTAAGTTTGTGAGACACAGTCGGAAGTTTGTACGATGCATTCATAGCATTGTAAGACAAAGTATCGTTACAGTGCTAAAATAAGATACAGTGGTAGTGCTGTGAGGAACTGTGTAACATACATTCTTAACGTTGTAATGTTATAGTTGTGAGGTGAGATACAGTTGTAATATTGTAAGTTAAAGTTGTGACATTATAGTCCGAACATAAGAAAGTCGTAATGTTGTGAGATATGGTCGCAACGTGAAATACAGTCGTAAGGCGAGAAGCAATCGTGACATTGTGAGATACGCTCGTAGCGTTGCGAGATACGTTTGTGAGATGCGAGATACGTTTGTGAGATGCAGTCGTGGCGTTTAGAGGTGCAGTCGTGGTGTACAGAGACGTGAGATACGGTTGTGACGTTCAGAGAGGAATCATGTATCGATACAGTCATACCCTTTTTTTGTTTGAAAAATTTGTACCGTGAGATGAATGGTATGCTATAAAAGATTTTAAAAAGAAGGCAAAGCCTGTGTTAATAAATTCAGAGTAGAGTATTATTCTGGTACATGTGCATGATAAACAGTGTACTACCTGTGTTGTCAGGGTGGACTGGGCGTTGTTGAAGGAGCTGCAGGAGTTTGTTCCAGACATCAAGAAGAAATCAGTCGATCAGATCAAGAAACTGCTGAGATACGACCTACATCGCTTCAAAGAGTTTAAACAGCAAGGTACTAGTATGGTGGAGAACATTCATAGTGATCACGGTTCAAGTGATCAACTGCTTATATGGATCAAAAAGCTTGAGACTATCATTCCTTTATGAATGCTGGTTACAAAATGTGCTTATAGGAATCCAGTTCTCTTACAGTGGTTATTTTGGGTCTACATAAGAACCAATGGAAAGCATTTTAAAACAACTTTAGGATAACGTGAATAATTTTTTGTTTTTCACTTTTCTCCCATAATACTTTGCCTCGCGGTAACCCTTCTTCTCTCCGGCTGGCTACCGGCTGGTGCTGCTTGCACATTGAAATCATGACGGGGAAAAGAAAGTAATTTTCTCTGAATGGAAGACAAATGGTCCACGGGAAACTCCCTGTGGTTGACTCCGCCCTCGTCGAGTAAATTGATAATGCCTGGTCATGGAGGAGCCCCAGCAAAAGTGTTCATCTGCATACAGCGATACAATGAAATAGTTATTAAATCACTTTATATTATTCATATATGAATGTCAGTTAGATGGTCATCTGCATGAGCAATAAAGAAATCTATAAACATATAATTATCCGTTCAGTGATCAATTTGACAGAATTCTTCTGTATGGCAAACACTTAAAACTACTGAGATACAATTTGTAGAGCAAGATACTAATACTGCAAACAACAAGGTACTAACATAGCAAACACTTAAAACTATGCAGATACCATCTGCAGCGCTTCAAATAGTCTAAATAACAAGGGGCCTATACGGCAAATACTTCAAACAATTATGTACTAATATAGCAAACACTTCAAACTGCTAGACATGACCTGCAGAGCTTCAAATACTTTTCACAACAAGGTACTAATACTACAAAAATTAAGGTACAAATACAGAAAATATTTCAGACAGCAAGTTAATAATTCGGCAAAAACACCAAACATCATGATATTAATACTTCACATACGGAAAGTTCACCTGTTCTTCTCCCTCCAGGTGTGTCTCTGCGTTTGGGGCGGTGCACTCAGCAGGAGAATCGGAAAATCAGAGAGAATGTGGCAGACTTCCTGGCTCTGACGGGCATCACCTCGGCCAATCAGCTTCTGTTTCCTGAGGGGTACAAAGAGCAGGAGGCGGAGATCAAGAAGCTTAGAGTACGACATCACTTCCTGAAGAGGATCGGTACGTAAACAAACACAAACCTGGTCACCCTGTAAACAAATACAGAAACATCTTCATCATGATGGTCCTCCTGATACTGCAGTGTTGTAGTACTGTAGTATTTGCGGTACTGTAGTATTTGCGGTACTGTAGTCTTTGCTGTACTGTAGTCTTTGCGGTAATATTTTACTCCTTTATTGAACTTTCTGCCTCCCCCGTCTCCCTGCCTGTCTGTCTGTCTCTCTGCCTGCCCGTCTCTCTCTCTGCCTGTCTGTCTCCCTGCCTGTCTGTCTGTCTCCCTGCCTGTCTGTCTGTCTCCCTGCCTGTCTGTCTC
>NW_022287532.1:0-2205 GCF_004355925.1 Anarrhichthys ocellatus | reverse complement strand
GCAGCGGTAAGTTTGTGAGAGGCAGCGGTAAGTTTGTGAGACACAGTCGGAAGTTTGTACGATGCATTCATAGCATTGTAAGACAAAGTATCGTTACAGTGCTAAAATAAGATACAGTGGTAGTGCTGTGAGGAACTGTGTAACATACATTCTTAACGTTGTAATGTTATAGTTGTGAGGTGAGATACAGTTGTAATATTGTAAGTTAAAGTTGTGACATTATAGTCCGAACATAAGAAAGTCGTAATGTTGTGAGATATGGTCGCAACGTGAAATACAGTCGTAAGGCGAGAAGCAATCGTGACATTGTGAGATACGCTCGTAGCGTTGCGAGATACGTTTGTGAGATGCGAGATACGTTTGTGAGATGCAGTCGTGGCGTTTAGAGGTGCAGTCGTGGTGTACAGAGACGTGAGATACGGTTGTGACGTTCAGAGAGGAATCATGTATCGATACAGTCATACCCTTTTTTTGTTTGAAAAATTTGTACCGTGAGATGAATGGTATGCTATAAAAGATTTTAAAAAGAAGGCAAAGCCTGTGTTAATAAATTCAGAGTAGAGTATTATTCTGGTACATGTGCATGATAAACAGTGTACTACCTGTGTTGTCAGGGTGGACTGGGCGTTGTTGAAGGAGCTGCAGGAGTTTGTTCCAGACATCAAGAAGAAATCAGTCGATCAGATCAAGAAACTGCTGAGATACGACCTACATCGCTTCAAAGAGTTTAAACAGCAAGGTACTAGTATGGTGGAGAACATTCATAGTGATCACGGTTCAAGTGATCAACTGCTTATATGGATCAAAAAGCTTGAGACTATCATTCCTTTATGAATGCTGGTTACAAAATGTGCTTATAGGAATCCAGTTCTCTTACAGTGGTTATTTTGGGTCTACATAAGAACCAATGGAAAGCATTTTAAAACAACTTTAGGATAACGTGAATAATTTTTTGTTTTTCACTTTTCTCCCATAATACTTTGCCTCGCGGTAACCCTTCTTCTCTCCGGCTGGCTACCGGCTGGTGCTGCTTGCACATTGAAATCATGACGGGGAAAAGAAAGTAATTTTCTCTGAATGGAAGACAAATGGTCCACGGGAAACTCCCTGTGGTTGACTCCGCCCTCGTCGAGTAAATTGATAATGCCTGGTCATGGAGGAGCCCCAGCAAAAGTGTTCATCTGCATACAGCGATACAATGAAATAGTTATTAAATCACTTTATATTATTCATATATGAATGTCAGTTAGATGGTCATCTGCATGAGCAATAAAGAAATCTATAAACATATAATTATCCGTTCAGTGATCAATTTGACAGAATTCTTCTGTATGGCAAACACTTAAAACTACTGAGATACAATTTGTAGAGCAAGATACTAATACTGCAAACAACAAGGTACTAACATAGCAAACACTTAAAACTATGCAGATACCATCTGCAGCGCTTCAAATAGTCTAAATAACAAGGGGCCTATACGGCAAATACTTCAAACAATTATGTACTAATATAGCAAACACTTCAAACTGCTAGACATGACCTGCAGAGCTTCAAATACTTTTCACAACAAGGTACTAATACTACAAAAATTAAGGTACAAATACAGAAAATATTTCAGACAGCAAGTTAATAATTCGGCAAAAACACCAAACATCATGATATTAATACTTCACATACGGAAAGTTCACCTGTTCTTCTCCCTCCAGGTGTGTCTCTGCGTTTGGGGCGGTGCACTCAGCAGGAGAATCGGAAAATCAGAGAGAATGTGGCAGACTTCCTGGCTCTGACGGGCATCACCTCGGCCAATCAGCTTCTGTTTCCTGAGGGGTACAAAGAGCAGGAGGCGGAGATCAAGAAGCTTAGAGTACGACATCACTTCCTGAAGAGGATCGGTACGTAAACAAACACAAACCTGGTCACCCTGTAAACAAATACAGAAACATCTTCATCATGATGGTCCTCCTGATACTGCAGTGTTGTAGTACTGTAGTATTTGCGGTACTGTAGTATTTGCGGTACTGTAGTCTTTGCTGTACTGTAGTCTTTGCGGTAATATTTTACTCCTTTATTGAACTTTCTGCCTCCCCCGTCTCCCTGCCTGTCTGTCTGTCTCTCTGCCTGCCCGTCTCTCTCTCTGCCTGTCTGTCTCCCTGCCTGTCTGTCTGTCTCCCTGCCTGTCTGTCTGTCTCCCTGCCTGTCTGTCTC
>NW_022287531.1:0-2205 GCF_004355925.1 Anarrhichthys ocellatus | reverse complement strand
CCTCACCACACACACACTCCTCAACATACACACACACACACACACACGCACACACACACACTCCTCAACACACACACACACGCTGTGTTTCATACAGTTCATGAAATTATCTTAATTTCTTCAGCTTCATTATTTTCTGTATTTATTCAAAGTAAACTTTACTTGATCCTCGCCACTCCTCATATCCAGCCTTACACACACACACACACACTCCCTCATTGGCCGATCGTGTCGTCACGGAGACAACAGCTGTCTCCAGGATGAAGAAGCTACTTTGAGGGTGCCAGCCAGTCTGCAGGGCTGCAACTGGAGAGTCCCATGGGTCCTTCATGGCCTTCAAAACACACTCTCTCTCTCTCTCTCTCTCTCTCTCTCTCTCTCTCTCTCTCTCTCTCTCTCTCTCTCACACACACACACTCACACTCACACACACACTCACACTCACACACACACACTGGCAGTACAGCAGGATTAGCGCCCTCTAGAGACAACAGTAGTTTTGTTTTCTCCTCTGAAGGAGCATTGTGTTCGTCTTTCATGTTTTTATTCCTCAGCGGAGGATGAACAAAACCTCAAGATTAGATCAACACTAATAATCATGTTATTAATAAGAGTATTATTTTGTTTTGTTTTACTAAAATAGACTTATTCTGCTCTTTAGTAAGTTGCATTGTAACGTGCTGTAAATATATATTTTAAGTAGTTAATGATGTTAAAATAGGCCGACATACAATCAAATACTCTTTAATAAAGATTATGTCTCGATGCAGAGAAGTCAATAATCAGAAATTCTCAACATTGTGATTTGTAAGACGGGTCGTTGGTTCCTTTTGGGATGTCAACATGTCCGCCATGTCTGTGTCCACATAGCGACTTTTTCTCAACTGTACCACCTGAGGAGTCGCCCCCTGCTGGTCAGTAGAGAGACCTCACTTTTCCTGGAGAACGTTGTGCTTTTATTTCCTGTACGACTTGTTGTCGCCTTGCTCTGACATCCCAGCTGTCAGACTGAGTTGTGACGAGCTCATCTGAAGCTCCACCGAGTGCCCTGCGGACGCTTTTCTGCCAGAAAAAGACGCTTCATGGACGAGCCCTGAGGCACAAACGTATTTATTTTTAACTGTGCATCATAACAGAAACGCTGTGGAAGATATATCATATCGTATAGAAAAGTATTGTTTTGATGATAATCCTTTTATAATCTCATCGTCGTCCTCTGAATCTGAACCGGATCATGAGGTGAACGAACCACTAATGAAATATAACGAGGCTTTACTTTATTAAAGCGAAACAACACACACACACGCACACACACACACACACACGCACTGCTGACTCACTGAGGGAGCGCTTTGTGTGTGCGTGTGTGTGTGTGTGTTGCATGTGTTGTTTTGGGTCGACTGCAACTGTCAGGACGACGACCTGTCTAATCTGCACCTGCCACTGACACAGCAAATGTACGCTCACACACACACACACACACAGCCGGCCTACATAAGAGACAGACGGAGCCGTAGTGTCCGATTGACCGACTGCAATGCATGCTGGGAACTGACGGGCAGCTAGCTGATAATTTGACTCAGATAACCGATAACCGTTCTCTTTTCTTTTTTCTTACCTTCCTTCCTTCCTTACCTCCTTCCCTCCTTCCCTCACGTCCTCTCAGAGGCCCACACACTGGAGCAGTGATGCAGCAGCTTGATTGTAACTTTTCACAAGTTTAAATTCACCTTTTTCACTCAAGTTCAGCTTCAAAACTGGAAAACTGACACTCACGTCTATCCATTCATATACAGATATAAACACACATTTAAAAGCTGCGGACGAACTTCACCTGCAAAAAGAACAAGTATTAAGAGTTTTAAATGAAGTAAAACGTGTTGTTTTGTTTTCATTAAAACCACCTCAAAGCATTTATAGTTTAAATATCGCTCGTCTGCCCCTGAAAGAGTTTCTGAGTACTTATTGTGAAGATAACAATATATGACACAGCTGTTCTAAAATATGCAGCGACTCTAAAAAAGCTAAAAGCCTTAAATTAAGAGTTGAAAGGGTTGATTTAGTCAAAATGTCTCGGATAAGAAGTCTCAAACACACACACACAGACACACACAAACACACGCTTTGTTAAAACTGTATCTTTATCTGTATCTCTGTCATCTCATTCACACACACACACACACACACACACACACACACACACAC
>NW_022287530.1:0-2205 GCF_004355925.1 Anarrhichthys ocellatus | reverse complement strand
AAAGATACACAACAGGTACAGAACAAGGTACAGAACAATGGTACAAAGATATAGTGCAATAACAAACATGTAGTGTAAATGTATGTGTGCCGCCATCTTGTCAACTTTGAGGACTAGAACAGAGAATGTATGCAGGTACAACCACATTTCCAGGCCCTGTTTCTTTTAAAATGCAGGTTTGTAAGAGCATCATGTAGCATACTGTATACCTGGACAGCAGCAAGTTGCATTGTAGATGCAACACAGACAATGGACAACAGAGGGAGGTGGTAGTCTTTAAAGAATAACAAAACGTTTAACAGACTTTCTAAACCAGGGATAGAAACATGATATATCCTAAGATCTAGAGAGAGTCCAGCATTTAGGTCATGTATTCTAAAAAAAACAACAACAAAAAACAAATGCTTTCTGAGCTGCAAGAGAATAATACTCAAATACACAAATATAGAAAAAGTGACAGTAGTGATCAGAAGGAAATGATCCTCAGCTGTACTGACAATCATACACTGCCCACAGCATTAGTCCCAATAACGACAAACACACGTAACTCTTCTCACTGTGATTATGTTAAACAAGGGAGATGACAAAGAACAACAAGGGCAGCCTGTAATCAGTGTCAGAAGGCCTGTGAGCTGGTGGCATAGCAAACATGTTAGTGAGGGTGTGGAGCTGCCTGAAGCAAAACAACAGCATCTCATGTCATTTGTTTGAATGGAAACATTCCAGCTGTCATAAATAATTAGTCAATGTAAAAAACTATAAGAACAGGTGCACACACGTGGGCACAGCTCCTTTCTCCACTTGTTTATCCCATATTTTAAAATTATTTATCATATTTGAAATTACTTTAAAGTGCATTTATAGATAATCAAGTTAAACTTGATGAAGACCTTGAAAAGGTCAGTGTCTGTAATCATATAGTTTATGAGGGGATTAAATCAGCTTTGGTCTATTTTGCATACAGCCTACTTTGACACGTGGAGCCGGTTGCACCAGTTGTTTCGTAAGTTTAAACCCAAAGGACGGTCGTCAGCCTTCTTTGTTATGCTGTCACTCATGATTACACAACCCTCTCAGTTGATGCCACGCCCCCCATGCCAGATCAAGGCCAAAAGTCTGAAACTGAATAAATACGATCTGAATGTGAAAAAAAGATTTAAAACTGAAAAAGAAAGTGAACCGAAAAAAAAGATTTGAAAATGTAAAAAATAAGATCTGAATCTGAAACATATAAGACCTCAAATATCAAAATATATATGAAAGTGAAAAATGGAAACAAATATTGTATTCAAGACAATTCCAGGCAGGCAGGCAGTTCAATGATTGGATGGGTTTATTACAATCCTATGACAGCCACAGATACCGGATTTTTTCCCCAAAGCATTTAATTTATTGATAGCATTCAGGATGTACTGTCAAGGAAATGTCAACAAATATAACAAAAAAAGGTTTCTAAAATACATTTGCAACCATAGCTAAGCTAAGTGTGAATAGTCAGCTGGTTATTTCAAACTTATTTGTTAATTTAGTTTGCAGCATGAGATTGGTTGAAAATGAGAATGTTGAAAAAAACGCAATTGCGAATCCAGCCACGTCAGGGGAGTCTCATAAAACCCACACACAAATGTGGAGCGATCTACAAACAAATACATACAAATCCACAAACAAATAGAAAAATCCACACACAAATACATACAAATGCAGAAATATGTTTGTGATTTTATTTTTACATTTATATAAATCGTACTTTATTTATGTGTGCATTGGAATGTATTTGTGAATCGTTCTGCGTGCATTTGTGAGTCTTTCTGTTTGCATTTGCAATTATTGAGACTGATCTGACCCCATAGCCTTCTGGTCTGCAGGACGAAAGGAGACACGAAACATATGACAGGGAAAGAGAGACAGAGTTAATGCATCTATGTGTTTCTGTGACAGAGGGAGGGGAAGAGGGAGGCAGGCTGTGTGTGAGGAAGTGTTGTATAACATTATCTCCAATGAACATTTAAATCACATTATTAGGATATTAGTCTTTAGTCGTAGATTGCACAATACTTTTTTTTTTGTTCTCTCCTGATTTCTGAACTTGTCAGGATTTAAAAACTTGCATTTTAAGTAAACATTACTATTGTTTGTTCACAAGAAAACACTACAGGCCACCATTTCAATGCATGTGCCATCATCCGGTGGCCAAAACCTCTACAG
>NW_022287529.1:0-2208 GCF_004355925.1 Anarrhichthys ocellatus | reverse complement strand
CACTAACACACTTACACACTTACACACTAACACACTTACACACTAACACACTAACACAGTGAAATAAGTTCACATTCTATCAAACTAATCATAGATTTTATTAAATGTTTTCATCAGATTCTGTCAGAAATACACATTCTCTCTGTAGTCATGAATTATTCTTAATGATATATTGGTATATTATACAGGTACTCACTGGAAGGACGGAGGTCTGGAGTCCCCGATCACACCTGTCCTCTCTATGGGGGGCGGGGCCAGGCTTGTGGGCGTGGCTATAGACTGAAGGTCTGACCCCCTGAAATCTGACTGACAGGTGTCTGAAGACACCAGCTGGAGAGAGAGAGGTTCACCTGAGAGTCAGCAGGTAACAGGTGTGTGTGTGTGTGTGTGTGTGTGTGTGTGTGTGTGTGTGTGTGTGTGTGTGTGAGGGTGTTTCTGACCCAGCAGACGACTCGTCCGTTCACAAAGGGCAGTCTGGCATCTTCATCTCTGATCTCCTCTTTGACCACCCTGTGAAACACACATCGTCTTCATCATCATCATCGTATTATAATATATATGAAGAGGTCCTCACAATGTCAACACAAAAACACATTCACACACAGCTTCACTTGGATTTTCTATTTTTAATCTTTTCTGTATTTATAAACTCTTAATAATCTGAGACAAACAGTTATATAAGAGAAAAGCTCTTTAATATCCACTCTGAAGTGTGTGTGTGTGTGTGTGCTCCTCCTTATTGGTTTATTCTCCTCTTAAAGAGACAGTTCTCCTCTTATGGTGCGTTCAGACATTAACCGCGTCACTGGAAGCCGTTTGTCTGTCCACCATTTATTTCCGCCATCAACCATGGAAGAAAGAACCTCCATTTCTCCATTTTTACTTGTGGAAGTCCAGATATCAGGAAACTAAACGCCGTCTTGTCTGGTTCATTACAGTCCGGAGGAGCTCCGTGACAGAGACAGACAAACATTCACGCTCACATTCACACCTACGGGCATTTTCTCCAAATAACCTGAGCTGCATGTCTTTGGACTGTGGAAGCCGGAGAACCCGGAGGGAACCCACGCTGCAACAGGGAGAACATGCAAACTCCACACAGAAGGACCACCCGGGATCGGGGATCGAACCCGGGCCCCTCTTGCTGTGAGGTCATAGTGCTAGCCGTTACACCACCGTGCAGCCAATTTTTTGGCTGACCGAATGGCAACCCTGACCCGCCATCGGAGGGCCTCCGCCGTCCAGGCTCGAGACTGGTACTCCGGAAACACAGTTACTCAAACCCTACCAGCATCAACTCCCACCCCCGATGCTCGCTTAGCCCGCATGTCGGCCCCCACCCAGGGGGCTTGCGCGGCGGCGTACAAATACTTCCAGCGCACGCGACGGGGCCGGACCTCCGCCCCCCGTCGGTGTAGTTTGTCTACCTACCTGGTTGAGCCTGCCAGTAGCATATGCTTGTCTCAAAGATTAAGCCATGCAAGTCTAAGTACACACGGCCGGTACAGTGAAACTGCGAATGGCTCATTAAATCAGTTATGGTTCCTTTGATCGCTCTAACGTTACTTGGATAACTGTGGCAATTCTAGAGCTAATACATGCAAACGAGCGCTGACCTACCGTGATGCGTGCATTTGTCAGACCCAAAACCCATGCGGGGTGCTCTTCGGGGTGCCCCGGCCGCTTTGGTGACTCTAGATAACCTCGAGCCGATCGCTGGCCCCCGTGGCGGCGACGTCTCATTCGAATGTCTGCCCTATCAACTTTCGATGGTACTTTCTGTGCCTACCATGGTGACCACGGGTAACGGGGAATCAGGGTTCGATTCCGGAGAGGGAGCCTGAGAAACGGCTACCACATCCAAGGAAGGCAGCAGGCGCGCAAATTACCCACTCCCGACTCGGGGAGGTAGTGACGAAAAATAACAATACAGGACTCTTTCGAGGCCCTGTAATTGGAATGAGTACACTTTAAATCCTTTAACGAGGATCAATTGGAGGGCAAGTCTGGTGCCAGCAGCCGCGGTAATTCCAGCTCCAATAGCGTATCTTAAAGTTGCTGCAGTTAAAAAGCTCGTAGTTGGATCTCGGGATCGAGCTGACGGTCCGCCGCGAGGCGAGCTACCGTCTGTCCCAGCCCCTGCCTCTCGGCGCCCCCCTCGATGCTCTTAACTGAGTGTCCCGCGGGGTCCGAAGCGTTTACTTTGAA
>NW_022287528.1:0-2208 GCF_004355925.1 Anarrhichthys ocellatus | reverse complement strand
ACACTATATAAAATATCTACACTATATAAGATATCTACACTATATAAGATATCTACACTATATAACATATCTACACGATGACCTGTTTGGTGAAGAAAACAAAAACTTATGAGGGACTGAATGAGAACATAAATGAACAAAAACAGGAAGTTCACTTTCAGATTAAAACACCATCAACAACATGACAGGAGACATATTCCAGTCTTATCATCCCAACAGTATAATGTGCACGTTTGTACGATATCTGTCCACCAAGAAAAATTAGCTATTTGTTTACAATTACTGCATAAATCTACAAGGACTCTGTGGGACCGATGCAGTTCACTGCACATAAAGAAGTTTAATCAGGTTAAAACCTCATAAATGTCTCAGCGAGTAGCGACTTCATTGATGTTTAAATCTGTTGCTGAACGCTAACATAACTTCCAAACAGATACATCTTTACTAAATGTAGTTTTATTCAGTATAGTTGGAGAAACCTGTGTTTCAGATTTAGTAGTCTGTTGATAATGATATCTGATTATGCTAAGCTAACCGACATATTTACTCTCAGCATAATGTTTCATTATCTGAGGACTGTTGCATTACTTTATTTTGTGAAATGTAATTTAAAACCTTCCAGATTGTGTTATTTTTAAACTGTTTTTCATATTACCTCTTTTACGCTAACCGGCTCAGATACTAGCATGCTAACATTAGCTTTGTCAGTGACCTACACAACCAGCCTGAACAATGTAACACAAAACTCATGTGTTGTTCATTTAAAAAGATGTTTGACCTGAAATTCCTAAATTTAAAGAAGCTTCAAACGTGAAACATCTTGTTGGTTTTTGCGCGATTTGGTGCCCAAAGTTAGCTTCACGCCTCACGTCTCACGCTTCACGCCTGACGCCTCACGTCTCACGCTTCACGCCTGACGCCTCACGTCTCACGCTTCACGCCTCACGTCTCACGCTTCACGCCTCACGATTCACGCCTCACGATTCACGCCTCACGCTTCACGCCTCACGCTTCACGCCTCACGCTTCACGCCTCACGCTTCACTGAGACAAACAAATTTGTCACAAGAATTTGTGAAATGACCTCTAAACAGCATAACGTATTAAAAGTACGACCACAGAGACAAAGGTAAAGGATCGTTTGTTGTAGTGGAAACACAATTCATTCTCCACGTTCAACGGTATTACGGGACTTTCACCCAGGAGACCGGTGTTCGTGTCCCGTGATGAATCAGAAGAGTAACAAACTGTTTTATTTTGACCCAAACCAGGATCTCTCCAGTTTCGTTGCCAAAACCTAAATTGTTGTGGCAGAACTTAATGTGTTATAATTACGTGCTTTTAAGAGTTGGTGGTCACGTATTTCTTTTGTTGGCTGTAAATATCAGTAACAACTAATCTGTTCTAGCTTATGAGCTGCAACCTGTTTTAATATAGTGAACTTCACTTGGCAAACAATAACGTTAGCACAAAGTTAGCTCCGTTAGCACCGTTAGCTACGAGCCGCCGGCTAAAGCGTCGCCATGTTGAGAGCCGTGTGAATTGAAATGTTCCCAATCTCATATTATGAACCTTTAAAGTATCCAAATTAGTTTGTTCTGCAGTGAAAAGTACATTATTATTTATAAATGTCATTACTGAAGAGAAATATAATATGTTCTAATGTAAACATTACAGTAAATGATTTTGTGTTAACTGTCGGATGTGGATTCTATAAACAATAAGTAGATTATTCAGTTTCATAAGATATTTCACCTGAAATTCCTAAATTCACACAAGCGAAACTACAAACCCCAAACATCTTGTTGGCTCATGGGCACGTCGGTGCTGCTAAAGGTTAGCTTGATACTTCAGAGACACAGCTGGAGTCACGGGAGGAAGAACCTCTGAAGAGACTCAAAGTCTATTCTGTGTTTCAGCTTTGAGCTCTTGTTACGTGTTGTGTTTTCTCCCCTCCTGCCCTTCCTCTTTTCTCTCTCCCTCAGTCTCCTAACAGGTCAATCGGGTGATTGGATTCCACCTGTGGGGGCCGGTTGTCCTGATTGGTGGGTGGCACCAGCGACAGGCTGGCCAATCGGCAGAGGGAGAGCCGCAGATAAAAGGCAGGAAGCCTCGGAGTTCAGGGGAACTTCACTTCACACTGTTTATGTGAACTATGAGAGCTGAACGTGTTAGTGTTTGTGGTGAGAGGTTGCGGACAGTAGGTGAG
>NW_022287527.1:0-2210 GCF_004355925.1 Anarrhichthys ocellatus | reverse complement strand
AACGTGCTGATAATGGACCCCAGTTCTACAGGAACGATGCAGCGGATGCAGTGTGAGAAAAGCATCCTGGATGAACCAGACTCTCCTCTAGAGGTTAGAAATTATAGTAGAAGCAAACCACGACCATCCTAATGTTCAGTACCATGGACAGAGACACGGCATCTATCTATCCATCTATCTATCTATCTATCTATCTTTCTCTCTATCTATCTTGATCTCTATCTTCCTCTCTATATTCCTTTCTATCTTTTTCTCTATTTTTTTTTTTTACTTATGTATATCTATCATGTTTGTACAAGTAAGAATATCTCAATCCGTATTGTTAAAAATATCTCTGTAGTTTCTGTTCAAGTCCCTAAGTGCCGCTGTTGGTTAGTGTGAGGAAAGCGAGGTTCTTTTCCTGAGTGAAGTCCTCCCTCGTCAGTCTGATGCGTTCAGGGCTTTATTATAATCGTAACTATAGACTGACAAAGACGGTCCTCAGCAATGCGCTCATGATCATTTGGTCGAATTTTGACACAGTGGTTTTGTAATTCTACTCGGATTTTACGAAGGCTCTCGTCATGATCGGTGTTCTTTTTTGTGGGACCGAAAGAAAATCATTTTCATGGTGTCAACTGCTTCTCTGCATATGTGTCGCAGAGATGGCTCTCGGGCAGGTCCGTTATTCTGTACCCGAGGAGATGGCTACGGGGTCGGTTGTCGGAAATATCATTCAGGACCTAGGCTTGGATGTTAAACGGATGAAATCTGGGCGGGCTAGGATATTTACCGAGGACGGCAGTGAGTACATTGGTCTTAATGCAGAAAAGGGAACTTTGGTCGTGGCTAAAAGAATAGACAGAGAAGAATTGTGCAAGCAAGTGTCTCCCTGCTCTCTTCACTTTCAAATCATTCTAGAAAATCCAATGGAGTTGCATCGAATTGATGTAGAGATTACAGATATTAATGACAATGCTCCGTTCTTCTCGAAGAAAGAATACAATTTCCAGGTTATTGAATCTGCATCACCGGGGGCTCGTTATTCGCTTGAGAGTGCTAAAGATCCCGATGTAGCACACAACACCATTCAAACATACAAACTCAACCCGACAGATAATTTCAAATTGAACGTTGTCTCACTGCCTGATGGCACAAAATATATTGAAATGGTACTTCACACGTCACTTGACAGAGAAAAACAAGAAGAACATAAATTAACTCTGACAGCATTTGACGGTGGTAATCCTCAGAAAACGGGTTCTGTCAAAATAAACGTGGTCGTTTTGGATGCCAACGACAATGCACCAGCATTCAGTCAGTCCGTTTACAGAGTAACCGTTCCTGAAAACGCTTCTCGTGGCACTGTTATTTTAAGAGTCAGTGCCACTGATAATGATAAAGGAGCAAACGAAGAGGTAGTGTATTCGTTTTCCCAACATACCGATAGCGCATCATCCCTGTTTAATATGGATGCCCAAACTGGGGAAATGACCGTAGTTGGTATGTTAGATTATGAAAAAGCAAAACATTATGAGATAAACATTGAAGCTGCAGACAAAGGAGGGTTGACAGACACAAGCAAGGTGCTAATTGAGGTGACCGACCTAAATGACAATGCCCCTGTCATAAGCATAATTTCCCTCTCCAATCCCATACCAGAGGATTCGGCTCCAGAAACTGTTATAGCAATGCTCAATGTCAAAGACCTGGACTCAGATAAAAATGGCCAAGTTAAGTGTTTTATTAGCAAAGATTTGCCTTTCAAAATCAAGTCTTCATCGACTAACTTCTATAGCCTGATGTCTGACGATGTTTTGGATCGTGAAACAGTCCCGGAATATAACATAACTATAACTGCAATGGACGAGGGTTCCCCGCCTTATTCCACAAACAAGACAATTCATTTAAGAATATCGGACGTAAACGACCACGCCCCAATGTTCCCTCAATCATTTAGCACAGCTTTCATCAGTGAAAATAATTCACCTGGCATGGCACTCCTCTCTGTCAAAGCCAGTGACAAAGACTATGGCAACAATGCACGCATTTCCTATTTCCTTGAGGATAGCCAACTGAATGGAATGTCAGCCTCTGCTTATTTTTCAGTGAATGCAGAGAGTGGAGAGATACTTGCTGTGCGTTCCTTCGACTATGAGCAAAGAAAAGAGTTCCATATTCGCATCAAAGCGCAGGATGGAGGCTCCCCTCCACTCAGTAGCAATGTGACT
>NW_022287526.1:0-2211 GCF_004355925.1 Anarrhichthys ocellatus | reverse complement strand
TACAACTTCATCTTATGTTATATGTAAGTTTATTAAAGGGACAGTTCTTGTATCTGATATCTTGCAGATAGAGTGCTAAAAAATAAACAAACACAAAAATGACACTGAGCAGAACCTGCAGCATCTAACCACACGAGGGCAGTGTTATTAAATATATGAAGCGAAGTCCTGACGGGATTACTGGACGTTCATCAGACACAGAAGAAACCAGTGAAAAGGTTTGATGCATAAATGTCCCTCCATGCGTCTATGAGGTGCTGCTTTTGCAAACCGACCTACAGTTATAACAATATTAATAACTTTATTGATAAAGAACCTTTAAAAACAGAGTTTACAAAGTGCTTTGACGGACAAAGCAGCAACAGAAAGGAAATAAAACAACAGAAAGATCAAGAGTGAGGCACGACAAATAAATTAAATAAATTAAATAAAATAAAGCAGTAAAGCGATGACATCACATAAAAGCCAGTTTGTAAAAATCAGTTTTAAGAAGTGATTTAAGATATTAATACACGTCTGATCTCTGCATATAACACAGTACCTATCTTGTCGTAGTGAGTTGTGTGTGTTCTGGTCTCGTGCAGCGTGTGAGACGGCACTGGCCGAGGTGGCTCTGAACATCCTGTGTCTGCTGATGACGGAGCAGTGGAGCTGGCTGTGCACGGAGAACATCCAGAGGACCATCAGGCTGCTGTTTGGCACCTTTATCGACAGGTGAGGCTCCACATTCATCTGACAGAAGAGAACAGAGAACCAGCCACATCCTGCTCCTCACACGGGATGGATCACTCCAGTATTCATTAAGTACTGCACTTAAGTACTTGTACATTACTTGAGTATTTCTGTTTTCTGGTACTTAACATCTCAGATATATATATATATATATATATATATATATATATATATATATACACACACACATACATGCGTACAGCTCCTTCACTACCAGAGTGTCTCTCTGTGCGTTGAACACTAAGTTAGTAGAGCTGCAGTAGAGATGATGTCCAGAAGGAGAAACATCATGAAGGACTTGGACACCAACAGGTTTATATGAACAGATATCTTTTAGAGAAGCTGTTTGAAGGAGTGAAGGAGGTCCAACACGTCCTCCACCTCCGGAACACGCTGACAAAACACATAGTTTGATCTCCAGCCGTTTAACTTTGACATATTCTGAAGGAATAAACAAGATATCAGAGCATCGACCCGTCAAACACAGCGCTGACGTGGGATTCACGGTGATGAGACATGGGGTTGTTTCACGTTAATCTAAATCTGCACGGCTGCATGTAAACGTTAATATTATTGGAATATTTATTTTCATTGTCCATGTAAACAGCTTATTAGGAATATTGTCTTTTTCAGAATAAGGCATGTAAACGTAGTCAGTGTTGTTTGTTCATAGAGACTCCCCCCGTCCTCAGTGACTGCTAACAGACAGATGCTGGTAACATTTTTGAAACAACACGTAAACCTGCCCCATACCTCTCCCTTCTCACAACGCTTGCCCCCGAATGACTCTTTAAAGTGCCCTTTTTTACGAGCTTTTTCTCTGCAGCGAGGAAGCGATTGGAAACTTGTGACTCAGCTCAGGTCAGCACGTGAGAACACATGGTTCCTGGTGGAGATTCCTCAGAGAGGGCTGTTTACGAGCTGCTGAGGGGACTCTGGCTTCCGTACAGTCGTCAGTCGAGAGACTTGATATTCTAGACGAGCGCTGGCTGTGAGCCTCGGCAGTGGTCCGTGTTTGCAGAGTACTTATTAAACACTTAACCGAAATGAGAAGAGCGTGTCGTCTTTTTCACGGTGACATTATGTTGTACAATCGAGTCTGGTTGCTCTGGAACGCCTGACATCAACTCTCTAAACATTCATTGCATTTAGCGTCCTGCTGCCAGTAAACCCAACATGCAGACAATGTTCTCAGGTTCTAGTGTTTGCGGGCGTGAGCGCCGTGACCTCACGTTCCCCCCGGGGTGTCGGCACTAGAATATCGTTCGTCTTTATATTGAGACCGGGCCTTTCTATTTTTAAGGAAGTTTGAAAGGCCTTGTGCTTTTTTGTTTGGCCTCGTCTATATTAGGCCGGCAGCCGTCTGTCAACGTGGCTTTGACAGCTCGACGGTCTCCTCTCTGCTCTGGCTGATGGAAACCCTGGAACTAACAGTCAAAGCTTCATGTGTTAAAGCTGCATTCTCTCTAGTGTCCACCA
>NW_022287525.1:0-2211 GCF_004355925.1 Anarrhichthys ocellatus | reverse complement strand
CCCCCCCCCCCCCCCCCTCAGTGTATCGCCATAGCGACGCTGCATTGACATCCTCTGAATGCTTTCATCGACCTCGCCTCGATCAATACGACAACATAGTGTCAGATGTGGGTCGGGTGAGTGGGAAGCCGTGCTCACTATTGACGGTAGTTTGGCTGTAGACCGTGTCACCGTTATTAAACAGTGATGACGTCATCGTACGGTGGAGTGCAGCAGCTCGTCGAGCTACCACCAGAGATGGAGAATGGAACCTCATCACAGTGACTTTCCTGCTGTGTTTAATCAGTGAGTGTGTAGAAAACACCAGCTTCTCTCTGTGTTCTGTTTCCTGCTGCTGTTGCTTCTTTCAGACTTCTATCCGTTCAGGTTTCGGTGTCTTCTTTCCTCAGAGAGAACATGTTCTTGTATGAAAGCTATATGATTCCTGTGGGTTTGTTTGCTCAGCAGTAACTTCATGGTGAGCAGACCTCTGAGGAGAAACGCCCCCCCCCCCTGGATCCTGCTGCTGAGCTAATGTCCGTCTGTCCCGCCCTAGAGATTTACACTGCTCACCGTCCTGTACTGCAAAAAAAAAAAAAAAGTCCTGCGAGCCGAGAGGATTAAGGTTTCCATTCCGACGACAGCTTTACAGCGGCTAAGTTCACTTAGCATTAAATCCTCCTCCTCCTGACTGAAGACTAACCTTGTTTTCAGACCAAAAGCAGGGAGCAGAGAGGCAAAAGGCACGCTCAAATTTACTGTTTAATTTGGTTAATATCGTCGGCTCTCTCTGTAAATTTACTGCAGCCCTCAATTTGAATTAGACTGCGGCGAACAGTCAGTGAGGAGTGGACACTAATGCAAATGCACGAGCACCCCGGTCGATACTGCTGTGTTTGCTTTTCTGCACGAGTCCCTGTTTACCCAGAGAGCGTGCGTGCGTGTGTGTGTGTGTGTGTGTGTGTGTGCGTGCTAATGTTCTCACAGTAAAATATAAAGGAAAAATGTAGAAACACATTCCACATGCCGCACGCAGCTCGTTTACAAAAGCAAATGAATACAAGACACTCGGCTCATTTGGAAGGGAACATGAATACAGGAGCGCCGGAGTGTTCAGTCAATAAAGTAACTTCTGAGTCGATGTTTCAGAGCCTCGCCGTGCAGCACATTCCAGAGTAGGTCGCTCTATGTGTGATATAACAGCACACTGCTTTTTAGTTTTTCTATGCAGCTGAACCTTTGAGCATTCATCCGACACCAAAATGAAATGTGAATGAATAACTGTCAGGGCCAGAGCTGACTGACTGTGTTACTGTGGGCTCTTAATGGATCGTGCATACAAACGGGGGACAATAAAACACGCTGACCATGAAATGTGTCTCGATTGCAGCATCTGATTGATCAGTTTCAGTTCTCAACTTCAACATTCAGCATTTAGTTTGTAGCAGCTCTGTCTTTACCGTTCTGTACTTTCACTGTTGTGAGTGTCGTTCACACCGACAGGTGAGGCAGCCTGCAGAGCACGACGAGGACCTGGATGCTGCACTCGTAACGAAGACAAACGGTCGCCATCTTTGCTACGTAACCCGGGAGGACGGACCAACAACCAGTCAGACTTGTGAAAATGGCAGGCGAGACAGCTGCAGCGGTTGAGACTGAAACCACTAAATACGTGTAAGTAAGTGGCGATACGGCGTGATGGACGTGGCGACTGTCACTGGCTGATGTGACGGGCTTCAGGTACTACTACGTGTCAAAACACAAGGTGTACACGGTGTACTGATGGGAGGATCCGCATTGAGACAAAGCAACAGAGTCCATCAATCAATTGGTCAACGGAACTGAGATTAGATCAACAGAAAAGTGACAGGTTTTCTTATGTTCTTTAAGTTTTTTAATACTTTTAATTATTATATAAACGCAGTTTTATGATGTGAAGAACTGGTGACGTTACTGTAGGAGCGCTTAAGCTCTCGCTAAGTGAGCACTTTGTCTCCTCTCCTCTTCCCTTTGTGTGTCTGCTTGAGGAGACGTTTGCAGGATCTCGCTCCCTAAACTTCCTCTGTATACATACGTATATATACTGTATGTATACATACGTGTATACATACGTATATATACAGTATGTATACATACATGTGTATATATACTGTATATATACGTATATATACAGTGTATATACGTATATATACGTATATATATACAGTATATATACATGTATGGATATACACA
>NW_022287524.1:0-2212 GCF_004355925.1 Anarrhichthys ocellatus | reverse complement strand
GTACGTACGTATGTATGTATATATGTACGTACGTATGTATGTATATATGTACGTACGTATGTATGTATATACGTACGTACGTACGTATGTATGTATATATGTACGTACGTATGTATGTATATATGTACGTATGTATGTATGTATGTACGTACGTATGTATGTACGTATGTATGTACGTATGTATGTATGTATGTATGTATGTACGTACGTATGTATGTATATATGTATGTGTATGACATTTTACAGAATTACCTCCGGACTGTAATAGTATGATTTGATTATTTGAAGAATCACCAAATGCATTCCAGGAGCTGTGGCGTTATATTCCAGCTATGTTTCTTCTCGGACGTCTGTTCTGTTGTTGTCGGGCTTTTTCTTCACGACTGTTATGTCAGATCTGGGGTCAGTGTGACGGATAGAGCTGAAATCCTTTAGCTCTCCGCGTGGTAAGTGTGCCGTCGGTTAATTCGCACTCTTACTTGAGGAATCGATGGCCCTCACCGTTATTACACGTTTGGATAGTCGTTTAACCCCAACATTTTGTCTCTTAGCCCAAAGATGAAGCTGACATTCCTTACAGTGAACCCTCTCATTTCTTCACCAGCAACATTGGACACTGTTTCAACAGTGTTGTCATGTGTACCATACGTCTTTTGGACAAAATAAGTTATGTGTGCATCTTGTACTCCTTTTTCTTTTCTTTTTTAAATAATAAATTATATTGTGATCGCTACATCAGTTGCAGTTGCTTTCTTAATGTTTCCTTCATGTTCGCTTGATTTCATGTTTTGTTGTGTTTTGGTTACGTTCACCCAGTTCATTTAGCAACACTTTTAGTGATTCATCAAAATGTGCAACACTGGCAGAACATTTTTGGGTATACCAGAAAATGCTGTTATAAGGACTTGAAAAGATGAGTGTGAAATGCCCTGAATACAACACTCTGATTTTATTGCACAGGATACAGGGACACTATTTACCACCCTGTGGATTTTTAAATTCGATCTCCGTGGATGTAAAGAAACAACAACCAACAGTGGAAAAATAAATCTAAAAATAATAAAATTATACTTTAAGCTTAATTATTAGAGGGGAACACAATGTATTAAACCCACAATGTGTAGAATATAAATAGTCTACAACAAAATCACTGAAAAGCACGAGTACTAGAATATCCTCTACTCTGACTTGTCGGGAGTCAATACTTTAGCAATTTTTTTGATATATTTATAATTATTGAGATCAGTTTGATATCATAGATTTTGTTTATATTGATTTTTCAGATTTACCACCATCATGTGCAGTAAAGCTATTCTATTTTGTTGTCACATTGAAAAACAAATGAACATTTTACAACCAGCAATCATGTAAAATAATTCATTAAATGCATCTGTAATACTGCTCAGTAAAAAATATTCAAATGGAAGAAAATACTCAATCTTTTTCACATTCATCATCATTTTTTGGGCTGCGGCAGATGCTTTTCTGCTCAATAAGACATCGGATGGTTTTGATTGGCAGATTCAACATCTGGAATATGGTGAAATGTAACAATACTGAGATAAGAGTACTTCCTTCAGTAGGATCCTTTGTATAATATGTTTTCCAATATGATTGCATCAAATAAGACTGGTGGTGCCAAAAGTAATTTTACACATGACGTTATGTATTTATTAGGATGATAGAATTGTCTTAAACCTCTTTAAAACACGCCCCTCCATCTCCGTTCTTGACTACGATGATTAGTATTTAATGTATTCTAAACCTTTATTATTTATTCATGTGAAAGTTTATGCACTCTTCACATATATCGGATTTATATTTGTCATCTTGGTTTACTCAAGTAATAGTGCAGCTTTTGAAATGTTTGGGATGAGGTAATATTTCTTTAAAAAGCTATTGCTACTTGGACCTTGAACTAAAACCTATTTAGAGAATTTAAACAAGCATTTCCTGTCTTTAGCTCTCTGAAGGTAACGACATTTTCTTGCTGCTTTGCTTTTAGACAGAGTGGTTAGCTTGTTAGTTGGGTTATTGGGTTTTATTATTAGGCATTGTTTCAGTAGGAACCACAGCTAATGCCTGGCCTATCATTTTATATTGCTTAAGAGACTTCGATCTGTGGTCCATCAATGTCTGTGTGTTTGGAGTAAAAGCATCTCTAACGCCCTCAGAAACTAGTTTAGCTGATTTACAGCAGCTTGTTATGAAG
>NW_022287523.1:0-2214 GCF_004355925.1 Anarrhichthys ocellatus | reverse complement strand
TCATTTTCTCATAGACTTCTATACAACCAGAGGAGTCGCCCCCTGATCAATAATATCTATCAGTATAATATCCGACATGAGGATTTTATAGTTGCACGCAGCCTTGCCTCTATGTGATCATCTCTACTGTAGAGTTATGAAATAGCTCCAGTGCTGCTGTGAAGGGCGTTGGCTCCTCTGCTGAAGGATCTGTCAAACCGCGGAGGCGCTCTGAGGATCCGCCTGTCAGACTTGGCCTTATTTGTCAGTTCGCTGTGATTCTGCTCCCTCAGCTTTTGTCGTGTCACCGTTCGGATTGAGCTTCAGAGGGCTCCCGGGAGGCGCTCGCATGGAGAGCGTGCGGTCAGGACCCTCGTAGACGATTTACATCGGGTCGGTCTTCGCCGACACGGAACAGACAGAATGCTTAAGCTCCACCAATAACGCCAGTTATGAGGTTTTCAAAGCAGCTTTGAGAGTCTCCGGAGGTGCCGTCAACGCAATCCAACGAGGCTGTAAAAATAGGTCTCACAACTCAGATGGTGTCGACAATTTATTTCATATTTAATATTGAGGATGTGCTTCACAGCTGCAGAAAAAGAGGAAGAATAAGAAACACCTTCCAGAAATGCATGACAGCGTCCCCACTAACTGTCGAAACACTGTCAATAAGTACATTATAAACTCCGCAAAGGTTGGGTTTTATTAGATTGTACCTAATAAACTAACTCAATATATATAAGACGCATTTCGCCTGCTTCTGTTTGTGTGCGATCAAAAAACAATATATATTTCCCTCGATTCAAGATGGACTCAAAGGCATCCCAGAGGACACGCCCCCACCAATCATTCATGTCAGCCCACAGAGATCACAATCACAACTCGACTCAATAAAAAAGTGATGTGACTCAGCGGGTGTCCCGTTATTATTAATGCACACATATTTTAGGGGTTAGTTTTGCATCTTGTCTTTGTTAAGTTTTCGGTTTTGTCATCTGATGATTTCAGGATTACACCCTGAACACACAAGATGTCAGACAAGCATGAGTGCAAACACACACACACACACACACGTACACGTGTAGACCCACATGGCAGCGCCAGTTCCCAGGTCTCTGGTGGCAAGTGATGTTTTCACACTTGTGTGGGGAGATTGCTATTTCTGCGCGGAGCCAGATAACTCAATTATTCATCGCGGATGCTGGTGCACTCACTTTACCTCCATAAGGAAGAGGGCGGGTGTGCGTCGGGAGTGTGTGTGTGTGTGTGTTCCACGTGTGCCTGTCTACGTGCGAGTGTGTGTGTGTGTGTGTGTGTGTGAGTGAGAGAGGACCTCCAACAGAAGATGAACTGCTGACACGCCGCACCACACAGTGGGAGAGGAGAAAAGGAGCCGTCATAAACATGGCAATTAAAGCGATATGAAGCGGGAGGTGAGGCTCAAAGAGCAGAAGGAGAAGAGGGAAGGAATTAGTTCCCTTATCTTCTCTCTGAGCCAACAGTGCAATCCTCTCTAGCTCAATAAATGGCAGCAAAGAAAAAATACTTTTTGAATTACCAGCAAAACTGAAACTCAGCCACCTTTCTGCACAAGAGGAGGTTTTTTTAAAAGGCACCTTGTGCTCCTGCGGTCAAAAACATGTTGAGGCTGTTGTTATTCTCACACATTTGAACAATAAGTACAGAAAGACAGGAGAGAGAAGGGCATGACATGCGAATGAGGTGGCGAACCGGGTGAATTCAAACCCACAACTCAATGGATGCATTTTACGGTAGGTGTTGGCTTTGTGGGAAGCCACAGACCTACACACAGCAGAGTGTAAAGGCTGTGAGCCTCAGTAGTTTCCATTCAATCATCAATCCAATTTTAATACTTTTTTTTTTAAGTCCTAAAAGAAGAAATATGAATTTGGTTTGTTTCCATCAACTGGTGTGGTGCGAATAAACTAAGCTATGCATGGCTGTAATCTACCAGTAAACAGAGTAGAAGAAGAAGTCAGGCTGTTCTCATACTGCATTTGTAGCTATACGATAATAGATGCGCTGTCATTTGTAGATATATCCCACAAAATCCATTCACATGTATTCCACGTTATCATGAACGAGGAAGTTTAAAGACCACAAAAGTTCACACCAGGCGGCAACCTCCGGTTCTGCCGAGTAAAGCCGATGTGGAAGTGTCCTAAAACTGCATTCTCTCTAATGTCCATCAGGGGGCGACTCCTCTGGTTGTAT
>NW_022287522.1:0-2215 GCF_004355925.1 Anarrhichthys ocellatus | reverse complement strand
TCAGGTTTATAGTTAGGGCTGGTTCAGGTTTATAGTTAGGGCTGACTCAGGTTTATAGTTAGGGCTGGTTCAGGTTTATAGTTAGGACTGGATCAGGTTTATAGTTAGGGCTGGCTCAGGTTTATAGTGAGGGCTGGCTCAGGTTTATAGTGAGGGCTGGTCCAGGTCTATAGTTAGGGCTGACTCAGGTTTATAGTTAGGGCTGGTGCAGGTTTATAGTTAGGGCTGGTTCACGTTTATAGTTAGGGCTGACGCAGGTTTGCCTTAGTCCAGCCCCTAGATATGCTGCTATAGACCCAGACTGCTGGAGGACTTCCTATGGTACACTGAGCTCCTCTCTCCTCTTACTCTGCTTCTGTATATATTCTTGTCCCATTAATGCACATTAATAACTTTGCTTCTTCCTCAGAGTCTTTGTGCTATCTCTCCTCACAGGTTTCCATGGATCGTGGTTTTACCTGAACCATGGTCCTGCCTCCTGCCTTTATAGTAATTCACAATCACCCCCAACCCTGCACCCACACTTTGGCAGAGGAGGTGAAACCTGCAGGTTGTACTTTGGATGGTTGTTCCGAAGCTAAATACTTTCATTAATCACTCATTTTCTAAGATAATGTTCTCTGTGAAGTTTTGTAGATGTTGTTATTGGTGGATTTAATGCTGAGAGGAACTGTCTGGTTTTCTTACGTTCTTGACTCGAGTGCCGAGGTCTTGGATGAAGACTTTACGGAGGGTGGTCAGCGTCTGCAGCTCTTTGGCCTATTGGATGAAAAACAATAACTCAACTTATCTCACATGTGTCACTTCTGCAGACAAGATATGATAAATGTTTGTAAAAAATAATAATAATCCACCTACCACAGTCTCCTCCAGACCCTTCAGGTCCTCTTTGGCTTGTTCTCTCTTCTCATTCAGGAACCTTAATCACACAAACAAAGTTCACTAAAACAACCTGACTGATGGTATTGATATTTTATCTAAATATTTTAGTTTTATCCATACACCAAATTTTGCACCTCCGGCAATAGGAAACACTAATTACTGATATTTCAACTGTAATTAATCCTGTGTTTCCATTACATGACATTACAGTCATTTAGCAGATGCTTTTATCCAAAGCGACTTACAATTCATTATCTATCTGTACACCGTAGGCACAGTTACGAGAGCAATTTGAGGTTAAGTGTCTTGCTCAAGGACACATTAACATGAGACTAGGGGAGGCGGGGATCGAACCGCCGATCCTCTGATTGAAGGACGGCCCTGCTTTCCACTTAGCCACGGTCATGCCACTTTCCACTGAATATATAAATATATTTATTGATTTGGAGAGGCATAAAAACTGGTGTATGGAAGCAAACTAACAGACGGATGTTTGTCCAAAAGCAGCAGAGTTCTTGATGAGTCTAAGTTGAGGACAATGGGACAAACTTACAGCAGTTTCTGAAGTTTCTGGCCTTTGTTCTGATCCTCAGCTTTAAGTTTGTCAAAATCAGACTTAAGCTTCCGGTTCTCCAGCTGTAGAGCCTGATTCCCACTAAATTAACACATACAGCATTTATTAATACTCCCTTACTGCCACCGCATTTATACAGTTGTAGCCTCAAATGCTTAAAAGTCATCAAAATGAAAAAGCACAGCAAAAATTAGGATGAAAATTCCCGGAGAAAATCTTCTTGTCGACTAAAACAAATTACTTAAATGTGACTAAAAAGAAGAGTCGCTTATGACATCATAATGAAGTGCAAAAACAAATGCTGTCATACACACCTGTGTTTAAAAAGGATAGAGACAATGACAATAATATAACTATTACTTTTGATTACAACCACATCAGTCACTTATCAGTTATGTTCGACATGATCAATAGTGATAATCAGTCAATGATCGGTTGTTATAATCAATAACATACTCTTTGAGTTGGTCGACGTCTCTATGCTTCTGCTCAATCTCGTCGCGTAGCCGACTCAGCTGTTTGTGATGAACTTCTCTGTGGTTCTCCATCTGTTCCTCCAGAGTTCTCTACAGAACAAAACAACATTAATTTATGGTTCTCTTACTCACTTAATTTACATAAAGGAAGACTTCAGTTCTCTAACTCACTTAATTTACAGAAAGAAGGAACGCTTCAGTTCTCTAACTCACTTAATTTACATAAAGGAACACTTCAGTTCTCTAACTCACTTCATTTACATAAAGGAACACTTCAGTTCTT
>NW_022287521.1:0-2215 GCF_004355925.1 Anarrhichthys ocellatus | reverse complement strand
TCAGGTTTATAGTTAGGGCTGGTTCAGGTTTATAGTTAGGGCTGACTCAGGTTTATAGTTAGGGCTGGTTCAGGTTTATAGTTAGGACTGGATCAGGTTTATAGTTAGGGCTGGCTCAGGTTTATAGTGAGGGCTGGCTCAGGTTTATAGTGAGGGCTGGTCCAGGTCTATAGTTAGGGCTGACTCAGGTTTATAGTTAGGGCTGGTGCAGGTTTATAGTTAGGGCTGGTTCACGTTTATAGTTAGGGCTGACGCAGGTTTGCCTTAGTCCAGCCCCTAGATATGCTGCTATAGACCCAGACTGCTGGAGGACTTCCTATGGTACACTGAGCTCCTCTCTCCTCTTACTCTGCTTCTGTATATATTCTTGTCCCATTAATGCACATTAATAACTTTGCTTCTTCCTCAGAGTCTTTGTGCTATCTCTCCTCACAGGTTTCCATGGATCGTGGTTTTACCTGAACCATGGTCCTGCCTCCTGCCTTTATAGTAATTCACAATCACCCCCAACCCTGCACCCACACTTTGGCAGAGGAGGTGAAACCTGCAGGTTGTACTTTGGATGGTTGTTCCGAAGCTAAATACTTTCATTAATCACTCATTTTCTAAGATAATGTTCTCTGTGAAGTTTTGTAGATGTTGTTATTGGTGGATTTAATGCTGAGAGGAACTGTCTGGTTTTCTTACGTTCTTGACTCGAGTGCCGAGGTCTTGGATGAAGACTTTACGGAGGGTGGTCAGCGTCTGCAGCTCTTTGGCCTATTGGATGAAAAACAATAACTCAACTTATCTCACATGTGTCACTTCTGCAGACAAGATATGATAAATGTTTGTAAAAAATAATAATAATCCACCTACCACAGTCTCCTCCAGACCCTTCAGGTCCTCTTTGGCTTGTTCTCTCTTCTCATTCAGGAACCTTAATCACACAAACAAAGTTCACTAAAACAACCTGACTGATGGTATTGATATTTTATCTAAATATTTTAGTTTTATCCATACACCAAATTTTGCACCTCCGGCAATAGGAAACACTAATTACTGATATTTCAACTGTAATTAATCCTGTGTTTCCATTACATGACATTACAGTCATTTAGCAGATGCTTTTATCCAAAGCGACTTACAATTCATTATCTATCTGTACACCGTAGGCACAGTTACGAGAGCAATTTGAGGTTAAGTGTCTTGCTCAAGGACACATTAACATGAGACTAGGGGAGGCGGGGATCGAACCGCCGATCCTCTGATTGAAGGACGGCCCTGCTTTCCACTTAGCCACGGTCATGCCACTTTCCACTGAATATATAAATATATTTATTGATTTGGAGAGGCATAAAAACTGGTGTATGGAAGCAAACTAACAGACGGATGTTTGTCCAAAAGCAGCAGAGTTCTTGATGAGTCTAAGTTGAGGACAATGGGACAAACTTACAGCAGTTTCTGAAGTTTCTGGCCTTTGTTCTGATCCTCAGCTTTAAGTTTGTCAAAATCAGACTTAAGCTTCCGGTTCTCCAGCTGTAGAGCCTGATTCCCACTAAATTAACACATACAGCATTTATTAATACTCCCTTACTGCCACCGCATTTATACAGTTGTAGCCTCAAATGCTTAAAAGTCATCAAAATGAAAAAGCACAGCAAAAATTAGGATGAAAATTCCCGGAGAAAATCTTCTTGTCGACTAAAACAAATTACTTAAATGTGACTAAAAAGAAGAGTCGCTTATGACATCATAATGAAGTGCAAAAACAAATGCTGTCATACACACCTGTGTTTAAAAAGGATAGAGACAATGACAATAATATAACTATTACTTTTGATTACAACCACATCAGTCACTTATCAGTTATGTTCGACATGATCAATAGTGATAATCAGTCAATGATCGGTTGTTATAATCAATAACATACTCTTTGAGTTGGTCGACGTCTCTATGCTTCTGCTCAATCTCGTCGCGTAGCCGACTCAGCTGTTTGTGATGAACTTCTCTGTGGTTCTCCATCTGTTCCTCCAGAGTTCTCTACAGAACAAAACAACATTAATTTATGGTTCTCTTACTCACTTAATTTACATAAAGGAAGACTTCAGTTCTCTAACTCACTTAATTTACAGAAAGAAGGAACGCTTCAGTTCTCTAACTCACTTAATTTACATAAAGGAACACTTCAGTTCTCTAACTCACTTCATTTACATAAAGGAACACTTCAGTTCTT
>NW_022287520.1:0-2215 GCF_004355925.1 Anarrhichthys ocellatus | reverse complement strand
TGTGTGTGTGTGTGTGTGTGTGTGTGTGTGTGTGTGTGTGTGTGTGTGGTAGTTAATCTGCAGTGTATTAATATTGAGCTGGTGTTGCAGTGTGCAGACGTGCAGCCTGCTAATGAAGCTGAACACATCCTGATCAAAGAGGAGTGTGAAGAGGAGGAGAACGACTCGGAGGACAAACCGAGTGAGTTCAATCGGAAGCTTCCGTTGCTCATCACATGATCGGTGTAAACTTTTAAAGATCGCTGTGGCAGCGTGTGTATGATTACAGAACACGTGACTGAAAATACTCACGTTTCTCAGCACATTTGAATGCGTCATCATTGTTTCAGAGTAGAGAATGGAGATAAAGAGAAGAGAGTTCAGCTTCAGTGTGGAAACATCCCTTAGAATAACACCATTTATCACCATTGGTGTGAATGATTCTGTGCAGGTCACAAACATAGCTGCTGTTAGCCATGATGAGCTACACACCCGGTGCTTTCAGTCAGCCAATCACAATAAAGTTGCAGCTTGATGTGCAACTTTAATGAAAGACATTAACCATAAACCACCAGTGTGAGCGTTTCTAAACACATGTGAAGCAGCAAAAATGTAATGAATTCAGGTCCTCAGCTTGTGTTTGAATCGTCTTTTTGATCTCCTCAGAGGTCAGTTCAGGTTCTGGTCCAGTTGCTATTCAAATCTTTTGCACATTGCTGTTTGTTAATAAACAGAGGATTGCTATTATAAGATTTGATAAGAGATTTGTTTGTCTTAGAGCTTGAAAACCTCCACTTTAAGACGATGTGTGCCTCCTGTGCTTTCTTTAGTCTCTGGAGCCGAGCAGCCGCCATGTTTCGACGCCTCACAACCCGCCCAGACCGATGGCTTCGTGGAGCGGTACCACTCAGCCGAGGACCCAGCCGACCCCGGATCTCTGGTTTCCCCGGCAGACGTCTACGACACTTTCCCGGAGCAGCAGCAGCCGGACGGACGCCGTAACGAGGCAGAGCTCGTGGTGAAACACGAGAACGAGGAAGAGTCCGACGAGAACGCAGCTCCTCTCGATCCGGCCCACAGGTTTGTGACGGAGGAGGGCGACCACCAGCTGTGGTCGTCCGATCTGTGCGGGGACGCCGGTGATCCAAGCTTCTCGGGCGCCGAGCATCAGTTTGAGCCGATTGCCTTTCTGTTCCCGTCCCAGAGCGGACTGCATTTGGAGGACACGGTGCCTCAGATTCACTCGGTAGGGAAATCACATTCAGCCGCGGTGGTGAGTGCGGCACGCGTGAAAAGACGAGCCAGAGCGTTGGGATTCAAGAGATCACAACCAGAGGAAGGACACGGTGCGTTATCTCAGATCAACACCATGGATCAGTGCTCGATTCCTCAACAATCGCAGCTTCAGTACAGAGATTCGCCTCAAGTGAGGAATCCAAACGAGGATTTGACACCGCCAAACCCGGCGGCCTCGTCTTTCTGCGGGCACAACCGCAGCGGCGGTTTCGGCCTGGCGAGGAGGATGAGGACGCCCTGGAGGTCCGGCATCGGCGAGAAGAGGTTCAGCTGCACGTACTGCGACAAAAGCTTCGTGAGGTTCAGTCAGCTCAAGGAGCACCTGAGGAGTCACACGGGGGAGAAGCCGTTCAGCTGCCTGCAGTGCGGCCGGAGCTTCACCAAACAGTGCAACCTCATCAGACACGCGGTGGTCCACAGCGGGGAGAAGCCCTACGAGTGCTCGCTGTGCGGGAAGTGCTTCACGCAGCGCTCCAGCCTCAAGTCGCATCAGAAAACAGCGCACTGAGTTCACAGCGGTGCCTTCTATACATCTGACTCATTCAACTGTTGTGTCGGTTTTGAAATTGTAATACATGTATGTTTATTTTGAATTTATGCCTTTTTTCCTCGTATTTTTCCTTCCTCTCTCTGCAGCCACTAGTTTCCAATCCTTTCTGCAGGTATGTTAGTACGTTAGTGTGTTAGTGGACTCTTCCAGCAGTCAATAACTGACTAAATGTTTGTACAGAGTTCAGTTGGCTTCCTGAAACCGGAGCACAAATACATCAAACTTTCTAAACACAGTAGATCAGTGCATCCAGCCTGGTATGGCCCTTTAAATGTGTCTCTTCCTGTTTTGAAATTGCTCCGTATGTCTTGGTGAGATAAACAAAACACCTTTACTACTTTAGTCTTTATTTGTTTTTAATATTTTGTGTGTGTTTATATATAATATAAT
>NW_022287519.1:0-2216 GCF_004355925.1 Anarrhichthys ocellatus | reverse complement strand
TTCATAAATAACATGCGATGGTAAATATCCAACAGCATGCAGCAGTCAGCGATGGTAACCATTTAAAGTACAAGTTACAATTCAGACTTCTATTCATAGAAATAAGACATTTCATTTATCTGTTATCCATCAAGTCAAAAAAAACTGTTCCTGTGTGAAGAGACTTCCGAAAATATGTCAGACACGTGTTTGTTAGCTTTTGATTTGTTTGTTTCTTGTGTCTGTTAGCTGCAGACTCGATTGTTGTCGAGAGTTAGCATGTGATTAACTTTCTGCATGATGTTTGTGCTCTACCCGCTCACTAAAGCCCATTTGTTTCGGTTGCATCCTCCATCTTTGGTGGAAAGTGGTTTTTCGTAGAGCTTGACAAGCTGTTACACTTTATTGTTGTACTTCTGTTTCCAAACGTGCCGCTCTTTCCCTCTATGAAAGTGGAAGCTATCCAGCCAAGCTTAGCAACATATCAACATTTATTCCTCCTGTCTGTTCTTGGTGCTGATGATTCCCGTGAATCCCCTCTTCTTCCCGTCTCATCACTTGTCTCATCCTTTTTAGATGTCGGTTAATGATTCAGTGGCTACATGAGTCCCCGACATAATACCGCTCCCGGACAAATAGGCATCTAATTTACCTTTTTGATAGCAGAGCAATGAACAAAGTGCTGTAATCTGAGTTATGGGCATTAGAAAATAAGCTGCCCTGATCTTTATGTTCCATTATCTGCGGTGCTCTCGCACCACTGTGGGCTGGTCGTCTTTACGACGCGGACTGGAAGGAGGACCGCCGGTTTGTGAAGTCTTTTCTCCTGGAAGTCGGCAGTAAAAGGTTAACAAGCTGCCTGTGATAAATGGAGGCAGTAAGGACGTGATGAGGTTCAGTGTGATATTCCCTCTGCTAACAGCTTCAGATCAGCATTTACTGCCAGAGGTTAGCAGCACTGTCAGCTAAAAAACTGTGGTCAAACTAGTGCGGTCAGTGGATGATAAAAAACACAGACTCCAGGAAGCCTTTATCTCGGGGGATCAGGAGGTCTTTGCAGGACAGGGTTCTTTTTTCAGGGTGTGCATTATGTAAATCTCACAGCATGTCTCAGATCGTCTGTCCTTAATGTTTGTGGACAAAATGAACTCTCAACAAGGCCTCTTGTTGTCCGTCTTCTTCAGGGTCTGATGAGAAGATTTTGTAATCTCTGTTCAAGATGATTAGCCTAGCTTAGCACAAAGACTGGGAGCAGGGGGAAACTGATAGCCTTGTTCCATCAGAAGAGAAAACGTACCCAAAGAAATAAAGAAGTGTGGACTCAGTAGAGTGCAGATCTCCGCCAGGTGCGTCTGCAAAGACCACGACAGTATTTTCTGCAGTAAACACACTTCTCCTGCTCTCTCTCAGCTCCACCTTTTCTAATTCTCTTGTTCTCTCGTTCTCCTGCTCTGTCCAGATTTTCTGCCTTATGCTGTTTTCACTTTGATTACAGTTTTGCATTTTTTAACAATTTTACAGTAAAACAATAAAAGTGAGCAAACTGTTTTCCCTCCACCGTGTGATGCTTTGCCCCTCTGACCGGTGATCGGTAAAAGAATGCCGAGTCAGCAGAAAGTCAATGGCAGCATCAAGTGTTAGTCATCAAAACCACGAGAGCTCATTGAGCATGCAGCCATAACTGGACACCTAAAATATAATGCAGCTTCGAGATTAGCTGAGGACAGACACAGAGATGCAGACATCACGCACACACACATAATTCTCACAATAAGTAGCATTGGTCGCAAAGTACAGCTCAGGCTGATGGGATTGTCCACCAGCAGGATTCATCCTCTGGGAACCATGAATGTCAAAGTTTAATGATTAAACATCCAAAGGTTATCGGTTAAGCTGCAGTGACTTCCCAGAATTTTGTTCAGAAGTTGCATTTTCATCCACGTGTTTTTAGAAATGAAAATCCATCCAATATAAAGTTGGTGAGATATTTCAGTCTGGACTGACGGACCGACGTCTCCGTCCATGAAGCAGCGCCACCATAACGGCTAAAAACATTACAGATTTATGGGCGAAAATAAAAACACAAATCTTTATTATTAACAAAGCAGCTGGAAAACCATTAAAACAGACCAGCATGTGGACATTTATACAAAGATAAATGGAACATTATCACGCTGACAGGAGTGTTGTCTGATGTTTTAGTCTGCATTTAGTTTTCCATTCTCTTCAACAAAGTC
>NW_022287518.1:0-2218 GCF_004355925.1 Anarrhichthys ocellatus | reverse complement strand
AGGAAGCTACTCATTCACTCATACGTACATGCAATATCAATATCAACGTACATAAGTGCAATATCAACACTCTACAATACAAATACTTCTTGCCTCATATGTGCACTAATGTGTATTATATTGTATTTTTAGCTTTTGTTGTCTTTTTGCTGTTTACTTATTCATCATACCTTCACTGTCTGACTCTTTATCGTTCCTGTTTAGTTTTTATTTGTCTGATGTCTCTTGTTTCACGTCCACTCTGCTGCTGTAATCCTGTAAACATCCCGGCTGTTTGGACTAATAACGGATTATCTTTTCATATCTTTTCTTCTCCAGGTGGGTGAAGTTTGAGGAGAAGGTGGAGGAGGGAGGAGAGCGATGGAGCAAGCCTCATGTCTCCACGCTGACCCTCCACAGCCTGTTTGAGCTCAGGACCTGTCTGCAGACGGGGAGCATTCTGCTGGACCTGGAGGGCTACTCTCTGCCACAGATCGTGGGTGAGTCCACACAGAAGGTCTCCACTGTTGATCCACTGATAGTTCCCATTACTCTTTATACTCCATGAAAATCAACTTTGCAGACACTTGAAATGTGGTTGAAAAGACACACAAACTTGGTGGTGCATTAAAGGCCGAAATTGGAGAACAATTAGTTGGTGAAAGCATTGTCGTGATTGGTTTTGTTGTCCCAAAATGAAATGCAAGCAAGCAACCAAAGCTGTATCCTAATCCCACATACTAATAAATTACAACACGTACTTTACAAAATGTCTTAGAACTCTGTTGTTTCAGTTCGTATACGAGAAATCAATTCGCTGTTTTGTGCTAATAGGAACATTCTGCCACTACCAATTCTACTTTAAGCATTAATTGATTATTTTTTGGGCACAACTGAACAAACTAAAAACATAACATTAAATTATTACTTTGGTATTTTTTAACTCTTCTCTATTTTCCCATGTTTTTTGTGTCGCAGTGACTAATTGTTGTTTATTTGAGGTAATAAATCAAGAGAGAAGTAGAGTCATTTTCTCATAGACTTCTATACAACCAGAGGAGTCGCCCCCTGGTGGACACTAGAGAGAATGCAGCTTTAAGACTTGAAGCGTTGACATCACTCTGTAGAACTGGAGCTTGTCTCCTGAATAAAACAGAGAAGTCTAGTTTCTCTCAGAACACTTGAATTAAAAATGCTAAAAGAATTCTTTGGTATTTTTTCTTAATGACGCCAAAAGGAAAACCTGCCTCCTCTCACCCGCTGCTCAGTATCTGACCCTCAAACCTTCTTTACATGCAACGAACAACGTTTTCAAGAAAGAAATCAAGCAAAGTATCAAGTGCCTGTTTATTTCTCAGTCCGTGGTACAGTATAGATGCATAACTTGTTCATTCATTCTTTTTCATTTAATCCAGATGAGATCGTGGATCGACAGGTGGCCGACGGTCTCATTCCTCCGGATCTGAAGGAGAAGATCAGCTTTGTGTTGCTCAGGAAGCACCGTCACCAGACCAAGAAGCCCATCCACCGCTCGCTGGCAGACATAGGGAAGTCCTCCAACGCTGCTTCCAGTAAGTTCCTTCGCCGTTTTAATTTATTTCAGACTACCAAGTCTAACCTTCTAATTACATCCTAATGCTTCCTGTGGTTTCTGCCATGTTGATCACCTGCTTCACCTGAAAAACAATCACCTCTTCTGTGCTCATCGGTTTCACTTCTTCTTCTGCTGCTGCTGCTCGGTCAGACCGTAGTCCTCAGGTTAATCTGAGTCATAGCACTAGTTCTGCTTCTGGGACCAACCGCTCAACAGAAGACCTCCGCTCTCGGCAGCCAGGCAGCCTTAGCCATATGCGTAAGTCTCAATACACACACTCACACTCACACTCACAACTTCCTTCCTACATTTACAAGTACTGCACTTAAAGGTGTAATGTGTAAAATCTGTACATGGCCACTTTGGATTTAATCCAATAAAAAAACTGCCAAAAAACGTTATGTCACAGTAAACATAAAGATGGTTAGTATAAGCTACAGACCACCGCTGCTGATTAACATTATAAGACAACAGATTTATGGTGACCGACTGTCAGAGTTTTGCGTTTTCCTGATCTGCTGTTTGTTTGTACATTTGTAGCTGTAACATTAGACTCTATGGACTCAGGTGAAATGCTGCTCATTATGTTTTTGGAGCACGTGTTCAGGTGTTGCATGTGTTCAGGTGTTGCGCGTGTTCAGGTGT
>NW_022287517.1:0-2434 GCF_004355925.1 Anarrhichthys ocellatus | reverse complement strand
AATGCAATAGAGGCTTCTTAGTTTGCTCAGCTGCTTTAATGGATCACCGTGTGTCTCACTTTACATGCATTTCTGGAACTCCCGTATAACCCCCGGTATATGCGCAAGCGCATTAGACTACCGTATATGACAGGAGCTGCCATGTTTTCCGGGGGAGTGGCAGCTTATCCAGCTACCTTCAGTTAGCCTGCGCTGGAGCAGCTTCAAGCTTATGGATGTGTTGCTATGGTGATTTTGCCAAACTTGCTTCGTGGAACCGAAAAGCCTGATCTACGTCATCTTATCCTGAAAAGTATCCGGCTAACTCAGTTAGCCACGTACGAGGAACGGGGCCCTGGAAAGCTTTGCTAGCCTGATGTGTTTAAAGTGTTTAAACCAAATGTTATTGCCCTTATGTTCATATAGCAGTACTTTCAAAATAAAAGTGCACAATACACTACTTTTGAATTCATTATTGAACTTAATTAATTATTGAACAATGTGATTAATCGCATGATTTTTTGCGATTAATCGCAATTAATTAAAAAATTGTAATCGTTGCCCAGCACTAATAAGTATATATAATATAATATATATAATAATTATATAGTAGTGGAACAAGAGCGGAACAAATAATATTAACATAAGTACAAATTAGACTTTTGTCATTTATCTAATGTCATTTATCTTCTTTACAGATTAAGATTTTTTAACAAAAAACATTTGAATTTAGGAAAGTTCAGCTGAAACCATTAGTAAATCAATTAATTAATTAATGTAAAAATATTTTTATAGTTGGAATGTATCATTACTAATGTTAATAATGTGAATGTATCATTAATAATGTTAATAATGTGAATGTATCTTTAATACTGTTAATAATGTTAATATATCATTAATAATGTAAATGTATCATTAATAATGTTAATATATCATTAATAATGTTAATAATGTTAATGTATCATTAATAATGTTAATACTGTTAATGTATCATTAATAATGTTAATGTATCATTAATAATGTTAATAATGTTAATGTATCATTAATACTGTGAATGTATCATTAATAATGTTAATAATGTGAATGTAGCATTAATAATGTTAATGTGTCATTAATAATGTTAATAATGTTAATGTATCATTAATACTGTGAATGTATCATTAATAATGTTAATGTATCATTAATAATGTTAATAATGTGAATGTATCATCAATAATGTTAATATTGTGAATGTATCATTAATAATGTTAATACTTTTAATGTATCATTAATAATGTTAATACTGTGAATGTATCATTACTACTGTTAATGTATCATTAATAATGATAATGTAACATTAATAATGTTAATAATGTGAATGTATCATTGCTACTGTTAATGTATCATTAATAATGGTAATGTCTCATTAATAATGTTAATATTGTGAATGTATCAGTAATAAACAAACATTGTGAAAAGTGTCACTTTGGGTAATTCTGATTTAATTTCTCACTATTTTTACAAACCAAACAATAAATTGATTAATAAAGAAAATAATCTGCTGATTACATTACAGTCATTTAGCAGACGCTTTTATCCAAAGCGACTTACAATTCAGAGTCTATCACATTTCTACACCGTAGGCACAACTACAAGACCAATTTTGGGGATAAGTGTCTTGCTCAAATGCGACTAGCGGAGCCGGGGTTCGAACCACCGACCCTCTGATTGAAAGACGGCCCTGCTATCCACTTAGCCACAATCGCCCCCAATTATAGCTCAAATTATCTTTTATTACTTTGTGGAATTAGTATGTTATGATTTGATGTACCAGAATAAAAACTGTGAAATAATTTCTACATCACATGTAGGGAGACAGTCTGTGTGTGTGTGTGCGTGTGTGTGTGTGTGTGTGTGTGTGAGTCTATAATCCCTCATCTCTCCTCTGGGAGGATGGAGGGATTATATCTCAGTTTCTGCAGAGAGAGGATGTTAAACGGACATCCATTCTGTCTCTCTCTCTCTCTCTCTCTCTCTGTCCCTCTCTCTCTCTCTGTCTTCATGTCTGTCTCCCTGTCTGTCTTTCTGTCTCTCTCTGACAACCAGTCTCTCTCTCTCTCTCTCTCTCTCTCTCTCTCTCTCTCTCTCTCTGACTCCCTCATTCTGTCTGTCTGACTGTCTCTCTCTCTAGAACAAAGTGTCTGTCTGGTCCTTGGCCTAATTTCTTCAACAAAGGAAAAACGTTCCTGAATGATGTTGAATGAGAAAATCTTTCTGTTTCTGTATTTGTTAATAATATTTCTGTTTGATTGTTGTTATGAAATAACATTTTGAATGTTAAACTACCGTCATAGAAACTGAACATTTCCTACAAAATAAAAGCCTTGTCGTTAGATCTCCTCTTTACTAGAATAGACCAGTAAAGACTAACTGGTTTCATGAAGACATCCTGACTGGTTTCATAAAGACATCCTGA
>NW_022287516.1:0-2220 GCF_004355925.1 Anarrhichthys ocellatus | reverse complement strand
GCCTTATAAAGAGATTTACTGAAAGTGGGTGTATTGTCATTGACATCTAAAACATTAACAATTAACTGCAACGTTCCTGATCTAGCAGGTTTACCTCCATCAACAGCTGTCAAGACAAGTGTGATCACCGACTGTTTCTCTCGATCTAAAGCTTTCTGCAGCACTAACTCAGCAGACACTCCGTGTTCTCCACCGCTCTGCACATCAAGCGAGAAATATTCATTTTGGCTCAGCTTGTACGTCTTCACTGTGTTGCTTCCTATGTCCGCATCTTCTGCTATTGGGAGAAGATATCGCTCTCCCGGTGACAAGGATTCTGAGATATTAAGTAAATGTGATTGATCAATGAATACTGGCGAGTTATCGTTTACATCTAAAACATTTACTTCAATACGCTGTGCATTCATTGGATTTTTTAGAACGGCCTGTAATTTCAAGGTACATTTTACCGTATTAGGACAAAACTCTTCTCTGTCTATTCTTTCTTCAGCAAAGAGGTTCCCGGTGCGTAAATTCACATCAAAATATTTCTTCTTGTAACCCGATACGATTTGGAGGTCCCTGTTTTCTATTTCTTGCACATTAAGGTTCAAATCCTTTGCGATGTTCCCCACCACGGTGCCTTTGTTCACCTCCTCGGAAATTGAGTAAGATATCTGAGAGACGGACCAGTCACAAAGACAAAGAAGCGCAACAATATGAATCCAGGCGCGTTCCTTTTGTCGTGGCACATACATCCTTGGTGCAATAAAAGACCTGAACCGAGTAAATCATGAATCCTTTGTATTAGTAAATCCTTCAAAAGCAAATTGCTCCGTTTAAGATCCAGCTATCTCGTCACAACACCATCGAGTGCCGAGTTTAAAATGACCGATGACGATTTCGTTTTTACCATCAACGGAGGAGGAGTCTTGGATATACGGGGACATTTCAATCTATGGTCTCCAACGACATCATGTGGTGAATGATGGGTAAGTTCTATCTATGCGTGGTCAGTTAATTTGCCATGTACACAAATAATGTTAGGATATCCAAATTCAGTCTAACATCGCATGATGATTGACCTCAAATCATGAACCATTAGTTAAAATGTCATCACGTACACACGTTTCATTACCAATGTTTAACATTTAGATAAATGCTGCAACAACCATCCATTGATGGGCATTTCCAAAGCCAGACAAGCCACCACAAATTTAAAAGACTGTAATGAACCAGAAAAAACAATAATCACTAAAATATTTACTCGTGGATTAAAATGAAATATAAAGTATTTTTTCTGAAAAATAAGCTAACAATGATACATAAAATGTGCTTCTTTCGTAGTAGAACAGCGCAGAAACCATATATTACAAGCCTTATTCAGCACCACAGAGAGTGCCATTTAACAACATGTTAATTTCGTAAGAGCTATTTTCACTTCACTGTTAAAATACTGTTTGAGTGTATGGCAGTGAAACCAAAGATTGTTTGAACACAATGGCGAGGCTGTCTCAATATAAGCAACGAGCTTCTGATGTCACGTTGCCCTGTACTGTTGAGAATGTTCCAGAGGGCATTAATTAAAGAGCGGGTTGGCGGCACAACGGCGTTGAACCCCAGGGTTGCAAAAAGTAGCACCATGGACAGCGCTATTTGAACTCAGACTAAATCTTTTTTAAATAAACCCCCGTGAATAAGAAACACTTAAGAGAGTATCAAGCGATTTCCTCTTTATTTTGCCACATTGTCTGACAAGACAGAAACTAACAACTTGGTCATGTGAATGCTTAGACCAAGATGTTGTGTAAAATAGTACCCTAAAATACTTTTTTTCTGTGTGCTGTGAGGGGAGAGTAGCTTGAAGACGAGTGCAAGTAAAATGTAACAAACTCTTACAGAACGAGTTATGTTGCTACTGTTAATTTTAGTGAAGTTACTTGATCTCCATGGAATACAACAGCTTCCATAAAGTCTGGTCGTGTATTCATGAACAGTGATAATAGTTGTTTATTAATAGATGAAAAACGGGTTGTTGCTTATAGCTGACACTTTGATTGACTCCATATTTGTCCATGCATATAACCTTAAATCACAACATGGCTCATAAGAAGTCAAATAGTACATTTGGATTGCAGCTGAAGTTGTTTTGATCCCAAATGTATTATTGAAACGTTAAATGCAAAGTATAGCCTACCTTGTCTTTGTTGGGTAAAGTCTGAGTTCTGTTAAAAGTGTCTC
>NW_022287515.1:0-2220 GCF_004355925.1 Anarrhichthys ocellatus | reverse complement strand
AACCATAATTATTGTCAGATTTTCATCTTCCCGACCCGTCATGTGTGACGAACGCTTACATCAGAAAACGCAACCAAAGCTAAGATTAAAATTGTGATATTTCATCAACATTTTATTCTATATGTCTCATTAAAAATCTCACCCCAAATAAAAAAACCCTATTAAGAACACCACAAAATATGTTGGCTTGTACTCACCTTACCAGCTGTGGTAATTTTTACTGCAAAGATGTGCACTAACAATCAAGAGAGGCATTAAGAGAGCAGCTGCAGGACAGAAGTAGGCAGGAGACAACTGGAGAACTTGGACTGATGGTTTTATATTGCATTTGTTTTTAGCGAGCAGACAGGGTTCAGGTGGAATGGGAGGTGTAGAAACAAACAAACAAACAAAACACATCCCAATCACTCTATGCAGTATGGCACACCCTGGTGGTAGACTGCAGGGGTCTCAAACTCATTTTCACTCTGGGCCACATCAGCATCAGGGTCGCCCTCAAAGGGCCGGTTGTAAATGTAAGACTGTGTAAATGTAACTACTCCTAACATATTGGTAAATAACTGTCTCTGCATTTGATTATTGTTTATTCAAGTGTAAAAATATTGTACATGCAGTTATATAAATGTAAAAATATATTTAAGCACATTTCTGTTATTATAACTTAAATTCTTTTAATTCAGGGTTAAGAAACCCAGATTACTCTATCAAAGATCAAACTTTTAAAGAAAATAGCAGACAAATATCAAACACAAGTTATTATAATAACTTTGTTCAATGCTTAAAATCCTTTCAAGGGTGCATTTGCACAATCCCACATGAAGTATTTCATGTGTTTTAAAGCCACGTTTAAAGTAGTCTTCAATGTACTCACAATACATTTCCATTTCAAGTGTACAGTAACCAGCCAAAGAGCTGCTTCTATGACTGTGTGTTTAAGTATCTCATCATTTTGACTTTCTATCATCATTTTGACTTTCTATCATAGTTATGACTTTCTGTCTCATGACTTTGACTTTCTATCTCATAATTTCGACTATGGGGATATATTTATTATCAAGCCGAACTTTTAATTTTTTTAAATTATTATTTAAAAAAAGAAATTTGCTGGCAGATTCGCGGGCCACATAAAATGACGTGGCGGGCCGGATTCGGCCCGCGGGCCTTGAGTTTGAGACCCCTGTGGTAGAGGCTTCGCCTCCTGTTAACTACAGCTTTAAAGTGCTTAATAATGTCGTACTGAGAGGTTTACAAGTAGACCCCACACTTACACAAAAAAGGGGGGTGGAGCACAGTGTATACAGACAAAAAACATACAATCACGGAGCACCCTATAATAATATCATATAAATTCATCACACAGTAAATGGGGCTTTGAGAGGGAATAGGCCTGAGTCATCGTTAATCAAATTTTCCCAGATCAAAAAGAAAAAAAGCAAGATATAAACAAGTATAGAACAAGGGGCTATGAAGGGGCTTCAGGCAGGGGCATAAAACATAGATTCCAAATTCTACAATAAATAACCTGGATTACAGCACAACACCTATATCAGAATTACAGTATAACACTCATATCTAAATTTTCATTGAGGCCAATCGGCTGAAGTGTATCTAAAGTGTCAATCCAAAAAAGCTCCCTTTGGCATACCTTTCTTTCCATATCTCCCCCTCTTGGCCCCCTTTTTGTGTTGTGCAAGTGTGGCGTCCACTTGTAAACCTCTCAGTAGTACATTCAGCACTTTAAAGCTGTAGTTAACAGGAGGCGAAGCCTCTACCACCAGGGTGTGCCATACTGCATAGAGTGATTGGGATGTGTTTTGTTTGTTTCTACACCTCCCATTCCACCTGAACCCTGTATGCTCTGATGAAGGTCTTTTAGACCGAAAAGTGTTCTCTGCAGAAATTTAAGTGTGCGGGTATCTATTCTACCAGTTTGAGTTTTTTTGAAACTTCCAGCACCTTATTTAAAAGAAAAAGCCGGATGAAGCGGTGGTTATTCTGCATTTATATTGCAACAGTATAAAATTCAGATGAGATCGACTCCAATGATCCAAACTGCCCCGGCTGCTTTACAGCCCATAATTGCTGTGAGGCCCAATGCCCCAAAGTCAACCACTGCACAGGGAGAGTCGGCCTCTGTACCTAACTCTACTTATACATCCAGAGAAATACAAAATACAAAATCCCGTCTCAGCTTTGGAGGGCAGCAGTGACACATAAGAC
>NW_022287514.1:0-2222 GCF_004355925.1 Anarrhichthys ocellatus | reverse complement strand
CAACAAACGTTAACAAACCGCAACAAACGTTAACAAACCGCAACAAACGTTAACAAACCGCAACAAACGTTAACAAACCTCAACAAACCGCAACAAACATTAACAAACGTTAACAAACATTAACAAACCTCAACAAACGTTAACAAACATTAACAAACCTCAACAAACGTTAATAAACCTCAACAAACGTTAACAAACATTAACAAACCTCAACAAACATTAATAAACCTCAACAAACATTAGCAAACCTCAACAAACGTTAATAAACCTCAACAAACGTTAACAAACATTAATAAACCTCAACAAACATTAACAAACGTTAATAAACCTTAACAAACGTTAACTAAATGTCAACAAATGGTAATAAACGTCAACAAACATTAACAAACCTCAACAAACGTTAACAAACATGAACAAACCTCAACAAACGTTAATAAACCTCAACAAACCTCAACAAACCTCAACAAACGTCAACAAACGTCAACAAACGTCAACAAACGTTAGTAAACCGCAACAAACATTAACAAACGTTAACAAACATCAACAAACCTCAACAAACGTTAACAAACATTAACAAACGTTAACAAACGTTAATAAACCGCAACAAACGTTAATAAACCTCAACAAACGTTAAGAAACCTCAACAAACGTCAACTAAACGTCAACAAACGTCAACTAAACGTCAACAAACGTCAATAAACGTCAACAAACGTCAATAAACATTAGCAAACCTCAACAAACGTTAACTAAATGTCAACAAACGGTAATAAACGTCAACAAACATTAACAAACCTCAACAAACGTCAACTAAACGTCAACAAACGTTAATAAACATCAACAAACGTTAACAAACCTCAACAAACTAATAAACCTCAACAAACATTAACAAACCTCAACAAACATCAACAAACATCAACAAACGTCAACAAACCTCAACAAACGTCAACAAACCTCAACAAACCGCAACAAACGTTAACAAACCGCAACAAACGTTAACAAACCTCAACAAACGTTAAGAAACGTTAACAAACCGCAACAAACCTCAACAAACATTAACAAACCTCAACAAACGTTAATAAACCTCAACAAACGTTAACAAACATTAACAAACCTCAACAAACATTAACAAACGTTAATAAACCTAAACAAACGTTAACAAACCTCAACAAACATTAACAAACCTCAACAAACGTCAACTAAACGTCAACAGACGTCAACAAACTAACAAACCTCAACAAACGTCAACAAACGTTAACAAACCTCAACAAACCGCAACAAACGTTAACAAACATTAACAAACCTCAACAAACGTTAATAAACCTCAACAAACGTTAATAAACCTCAACAAACATTAACAAACCTCAACAAACGTTAACAAACATTAACAAACCTCAACAAACGTTAATAAACCTCAACAAACGTTGACAAACATCAACAAACCTCAACAAACGTTAATAAACCTCAACAAACGTTAACAAACCTCAACAAACATTAATAAACCTCAACAAACATTAATAAACCTCAACAAACATTAGCAAACCTCAACAAACCTCAACAAACATTAATAAACCTCAACAAACGTTAATAAACTTCAACAAACGTTAACTAAATGTCAACAAACGGTAATAAACCTCAACAAACCTCAACAAACGTTAATAAACCTCAACAAACGTTAATAAACCTCAACAAACCTCAACAAACGTTAAACATGAACAAACCTCAACAAACGTTAATCAACCTCAACAAACATTAACAAACCTCAACAAACATTAACAAACCTCAACAAACCTCAACAAACGTTAACAAACTTCAACAAACGTTAACAAACATCAACAAACCTCAACAAACCTCAAATGTTAACAAACCTCAGCAAATGTCAATAAACCGCAACAAACATTAACAAACCTCAACAAACATTAACAAACCTCAACGAACTAACAAACCTCAACGAACTAACAAACCTCAACAAACGTTAACCAACACATTAACAAACCTCAACAAACGTTAATAAACCTCAACAAACGTTAACAAACCTCAACAAACCTCAACAAACATTAACAAACCTCAAAAAAAATTAGCAAACCTCAACAAACATTAGCAAACCTCAACAAACCTCAACAAACGTTAACTAAATGTCAACAAATGGTAATAAACATCAACAAACGTTAACAAACCTCAACAAACGTTAACAAACCTCAACAAACGTTAACAAACCTCAACAA
>NW_022287513.1:0-2222 GCF_004355925.1 Anarrhichthys ocellatus | reverse complement strand
GTGCGAGGAGTCGGTTCCAGCGCCAAAACCTTTCGTCTCATTTCCAGTCAATGAGCAGCCATCACACTTTCACTTTCGCTCCACAGCTGTATAAATACACCTGCAGCTCTCCTCCTCACAGCAGCACCTTCACATTCCTGAAGAGACTCTCTGAAACCTGAGCTCAGAGCTACGAAGACACCAGAGACATGGCCTCTACGACTGCACTGCTCCTGCTGGGAGTCCTCTGTGTTGGCTTTGCATCAGGTGAGACTCATCCATCTGTCGAGGCTTCTGTAGATAAATCCACCTCTCTGTTGGTTTCATCCTCCCGTTCTACATTCTGTTTTTCTCTGACTCACCTGCTCTCCCTGATGATGACTTTGTCTCTCCGTCCTCCTGCAGCTGAGATCGTGGTGGACTGCTGTCTGACGGTCGCTGAGAAGCCCATGCCGCTCAGAATCATTCAGAGCTACACCATTCAGGAAGCTGGGAAAGGATGTGGAATCAGCGCTACTGGGTAAGTGACAACCACGGCTCAAGTATTCACATATAGTGTTATATCAATCAGGCAAAGGGAATCTTTCTTTTCTTTTTTCCAGCTCTGTCTAATCTCACTTCTCTGTCTCTCATCTGCTTCAACAGGTTCATCACAAAGAGTGGAAGGACACTCTGCGTCTCCCACCCTAACGATAAACAATGGGTGAGAACTTACATCAAATATCTGGATGAGAAAAGATCAAGACCTCAATGAATCAGGTAAATATTGACAAACACCAAAGCCTTCATGCACCTTTTAATTTAGTTTTTCCTCCATTCGTCATCATTCCAACAAAACAGTGTCACTTTAAATGCTTCAACCTTTGGCTCATCACTACACTTCCTGTCTGCAGGTGTGGAGAGGAGAGGATTCTGGGAAAAAGATGGCTGAAGATCAAGAAGGACCGACTCTAGACTGAGAGGAGAGAGACGTTCAGGATCAGTCTCAGAATGAACCGCGCTGTTCTGAAGAAGATCAGAACAGTTTGAGAAGATCTTATTCATGACAAGTCATCGTTTGAGGCTTTTCCCTTTTGTTTGATCTGTTAGTGAAATAGAAATAGAGAGATTTGTCTTGAACTAACGGTGACTTCCTGTTTGTGTTTTAATCACAAGACTGTAAAGTGTTTGAGGAAAATTGACCCAAATGATGTTTGACGAGCTGTGTTTATGTTTCATGATCATGTTCTCAGTGAGTTTGCTGTTTTAGTGATAACTTGTACAAAATGTTGAGATGATGTTTGTGTTAAAACTACTGATGAGAGTTATTCTAAAATAAAGTTTTATATTATTTTTCAACCTCGAGTTGCTTCCTTTCATTTAAACTGAAACACATCTGCATCCTCTGCAGAGTTTCTCCAACAAATATGAAAAGATCAAAACACATGAATCTTTATGAATAAACCACATTTTAAATAGATGCAGTCACTTTTTCAGCAGCACTTTGTTGTCAGTGTTCTTAGTCGTAATGGTGGAAATGGTTCTACAGTTATGAACATTAAATATTCATCACCATGTGGTGACTCAGGTGACAGCAGGCGGACAGGATCAGTCCAGTGGTTTATTGAAGGAAGAAAGGCTCACTGGCAGCTGAAGGCCCATGAGTGTGTATTTATACTTCATGTTGTCCTCTCAGTGCAACAATAAAGGTCAATCTAATCTCAAACCAAAAACCTGAGCATGAGCACATCAGCAGAGTAACAGGAAATGTTTTCAGATCACACAAATGATGCACAGCCTCAGATGAACCTTTCAAACCTGCAACTGACATTTCAACAGCTGTCAGTCATCATTCATCTTTTCAATAATCCATAATCCAACAGAAACATACCTTTGGCTTTTAGTCCAGGGAACCAGTGAGATGATAACTTCCTGTTTGGTCTACAAACATACATCATCCTGCAGCACTTTATAGATCCCCTGAGTTTCTACACACTGGCCCTTTAACATGTGAGACATTATATACTCACATTATTATCAACTATCAAGTGTTGGGTCTCTATTCCAAACTAATAACTGATCGGGCTATGTTTATTATATATTAGTCACTGCAGATTTTAAGGTCCTTTTCACTGGCAAGACGACATTTTTAAGAGAAACGGTTTTAGTAGCTGATGCAGAGTAGAAGACAAAAACACAGAGTATTTGCTGACTTATACTTTGTGCTAATATCTCATTGTAATGCATGCATGGATTGTATGAAG
>NW_022287512.1:0-2223 GCF_004355925.1 Anarrhichthys ocellatus | reverse complement strand
TTTCAGCTGTACACTGAGGTTGCCAAACCAGGCTGAGATGCCAAACCCCAGGATGCTCTCAACTATAGTGTGGTAGAAGAGGAGCAACACTTTCTGGTTGACACCAAAGACCCTCAGCCTACGAAGGAAGTGTAGCCGCTGTTGGACCCTAGTGCAGCCATTTTCCACCTGAACACTCCTTGTCAGTTTGTTGTCAATGTGTATGCCCAGGTGTCTGTAAGAGTCAACCTGTGCAATGTTCTGGTCATGGATAACCACTGGTGAGTGGTCTCCAATGTACGTATTTGGGCATTCGAATACCATCTCCTCTGTTTTCTTGACGTTGAGGATGAGGTTTGTCGCACCACTGGACAAAGTTCTGAATCTCATGTTTGTATACAGCTGTATCTGATGTGTCAGACATGAGACCCAGCTGAATTCAGGTGTCTTCAAACAGACAGTATGATAAAAACAAAGAGTTTTATGAACATCAAAGCATGTCAACATGTTCTAGTAGAAACCCTAAAGTAGAAGCTAAAGTATTGTTTCTGTAATAATGATGAAGTGTTGAGTGTATTATGAGTATCTGTTTGAACCTTGGCTACACACACCTGACACTATTTCCTGAAAATCTGTGTTTCAAGAGTGCAAAGACTTCCACATGTATTTGTCTTAACCCTTCATAAATCTTTTGGTCAAACTCATGTGCCTTGTTTTTAAAATAGTGTTGAATGACTTTTTAAAAAACCTTTAGACACCCTCAGAGTCCCGCACGAACGCCTCCTTGCACAGCTTTCCTCCTTCGGCATCCGAGATAATATTCTGCTATGGATCAGGAACTTTCTGACAAAGAGAAGACAGCAAACAGTTAACGGGAAGCTCTCAAACTGGACTGAAGTAACTAGCAGTGTCCCACAGGGTTCCGTCCAGGGCCCGCTACTGTTCACCCTCTTTGTCAGTGACATTCCCAGTCTCCTCAGCAACTTCATATCCATGTTCACCGACGATACAAAAATCTACCAAGCCATATTGGACGCCCACAAACCTCAACACACAAGTCTTCAAACTGATCTAGATCAACTCCAGGCCTGGTCAGTTCTGATGCAAATGCGCTTCCACCCCGAGAAATGCAAAGTCTTACACCTCGGACACAACAACCCCATTCTGACCTACACAATGATCAGTGCAGACGGAGTTACACATACCCTCGAATCAACAGAAGCAGAGAAAGATCTTGGTGTAGTGATTGACCATAAACTGAGCTTGCATTCAAACTCAAGTGAGCAAGGCCAACCGCACACTGGGTGCTATCAAACACACCTTCAAAGCAATGGACAAGACATCATTTTTACACCTCTACAAGGGACTCGTCCGCCCTCATCTGGCCATATGGTCACCTAAATTCAAACGGGAGAAGGATGCAATTGAACAAGTCCAGCGCCGGGCCACGAGACTGGTGCAAGGCACTTCCGAGAAATCCTACCCAGAGCGACTGGTACACCTAGGCCTACCCACACTGGAATACCGCCGAAAACGAACATACATAATCCAGTGCTTTAAAATCCTACAGGGCTACGGCAGCGTTAAATGCAACAGACCCTGCTCCACTTGCGGAAATTCCATGATACGGCCATCACTATCAACTACAACCCGAGGCCACAGTCAGAAACTACAAATACAACATCAAACTGGCATCAGGGCAAATTTTTTCACAGCCAGAATCAGCATGGCATGGAATACCTTAAGGCAGGACACAGTCGACAGTCCTTCCTTAAATACATTTAAGTCACGGCTAGCAGCAGATTGGAAGCAGCATCCTCACTTACACTATTACACCTTCTCCTTCTAAACGCCGATTCCCCGACTCCCACGTATAGTCTAACAGATATTCAATCGTGACTCATCTGAAGAGGATCGATTTAAAAACTTGGCATCGGTCTCATTACCCTAATAGTATTGACCGTACTACAGATTGTTGCTAAAGATTGTTACAGATGAGAAGCCACAGAAGGAGCCAGACTCCTCAGCCCAGAGGAGGTCGCAGTGCTGATTGTTCCGGCCTTCTGGCTTCATCGTTCATCACGGCGTCACAAGCTCTACGTCTCTCTTTGAAGGTCGAGGACCATCAAACCACCACGTTCTACTACATCTGGGATCAAAAGGTCATGTCCATCATATTCAGAACATCTGTCAACTGTACAGGATCAAAAAACAACATATCTACTCTATTTTGATGGAATCTAA
>NW_022287511.1:0-2223 GCF_004355925.1 Anarrhichthys ocellatus | reverse complement strand
AGGAAGCTACTCATTCACTCATACGTACATGCAATATCAATATCAACATACATAAGGCAATATCAACACTCTACAATACAAATACTTCTTGCCTCATATGTGCACTAATGTGTATTATATTGTATTTTTAGCTTTTGTTGTCTTTTTGCTGTTTACTTATTCATCATACCTTCACTGTCTGACTCTTTATCGTTCCTGTTTAGTTTTTATTTGTCTGATGTCTCTTGTTTCACGTCCACTCTGCTGCTGTAATCCTGTAAACATCCCGGCTGTTTGGACTAATAACGGATTATCTTTTCATATCTTTTCTTCTCCAGGTGGGTGAAGTTTGAGGAGAAGGTGGAGGAGGGAGGAGAGCGATGGAGCAAGCCTCATGTCTCCACGCTGACCCTCCACAGCCTGTTTGAGCTCAGGACCTGTCTGCAGACGGGGAGCATTCTGCTGGACCTGGAGGGCTACTCTCTGCCACAGATCGTGGGTGAGTCCACACAGAAGGTCTCCACTGTTGATCCACTGATAGTTCCCATTACTCTTTATACTCCATGAAAATCAACTTTGCAGACACTTGAAATGTGGTTGAAAAAACACACAAACTTGGTGGTGCATTAAAGGCCGAAATTGGAGAACAATTAGTTGGTGAAAGCATTGTCGTGATTGGTTTTGTTGTCCCAAAATGAAATGCAAGCAAGCAACCAAAGCTGTATCCTAATCCCACATACTAATAAATTACAACACGTACTTTACAAAATGTCTTAGAACTCTGTTGTTTCAGTTCGTATACGAGAAATCAATTCGCTGTTTTGTGCTAATAGGAACATTCTGCCACTACCAATTCTACTTTAAGCATTAATTGATTATTTTTTGGGCACAACTGAACAAACTAAAAACATAACATTAAATTATTGCTTTGGTATTTTTTAACTCTCCTCTATTTTCCCATGTTTTTTGTGTCGCAGTGACTAATTGTTGTTTATTTGAGGTAATAAATCAAGAGAGAAGTAGAGTCATTTTCTCATAGACTTCTATACAACCAGAGGAGTCGCCCCCTGGTGGACACTAGAGAGAATGCAGCTTTAAGACTTGAAGCGTTGACATCACTCTGTAGAACTGGAGCTTGTCTCGTGAATAAAACAGAGAAGTCTAGTTTCTCTCAGAACACTTGAATTAAAAATGCTAAAAGAATTCTTTGGTATTTTTTCTTAATGACGCCAAAAGGAAAACCTGCCTCCTCTCACCCGCTGCTCAGTATCTGACCCTCAAACCTTCTTTACATGCAACGAACAACGTTTTCAAGAAAGAAATCAAGCAAAGTATCAAGTGCCTGTTTATTTCTAAGTCCGTGGTACAGTATAGATGCATAACTTGTTCATTCATTCTTTTTCATTTAATCCAGATGAGATCGTGGATCGACAGGTGGCCGACGGTCTCATTCCTCCGGATCTGAAGGAGAAGATCAGCTTTGTGTTGCTCAGGAAGCACCGTCACCAGACCAAGAAGCCCATCCACCGCTCGCTGGCAGACATAGGGAAGTCCTCCAACGCTGCTTCCAGTAAGTTCCTTCGCCGTTTTAATTTATTTCAGACTACCAAGTCTAACCTTCTAATTACATCCTAATGCTTCCTGTGGTTTCTGCCATGTTGATCACCTGCTTCACCTGAAAAACAATCACCTCTTCTGTGCTCATCGGTTTCACTTCTTCTTCTGCTGCTGCTGCTCGGTCAGACCGTAGTCCTCAGGTTAATCTGAGTCATAGCACTAGTTCTGCTTCTGGGACCAACCGCTCAACAGAAGACCTCCGCTCTCGGCAGCCAGGCAGCCTTAGCCATATGCGTAAGTCTCAATACACACACACACACTCACACTCACACTCACAACTTCCTTCCTACATTTACAAGTACTGCACTTAAAGGTGTAATGTGTAAAATCTGTACATGGCCACTTTGGATTTAATCCAATAAAAAAACTGCCAAAAAACGTTATGTCACAGTAAACATAAAGATGGTTAGTATAAGCTACAGACCACCGCTGCTGATTAACATTATAAGACAACAGATTTATGGTGACCGACTGTCAGAGTTTTGCGTTTTCCTGATCTGCTGTTTGTTTGTACATTTGTAGCTGTAACATTAGACTCTATGGACTCAGGTGAAATGCTGCTCATTATGTTTTTGGAGCACGTGTTCAGGTGTTGCATGTGTTCAGGTGTTGCGCGTGTTCAGGTGT
>NW_022287510.1:0-2223 GCF_004355925.1 Anarrhichthys ocellatus | reverse complement strand
ACGTGGGGGAGACAAAGAATGAACTGCATCTTAGAATCAAGCAGCACTTTTATATGATCAATAGTGGGAATGGCACGAGCCTCCTATATGCACATTATAAACTCCATGGCTCACATGGTCTCCAAAGTGTGGGCCTGGAGAGCAGCAGGCAGTGGCAGGCAGCGGAGAGGAAATGGATCCACAGACTGGGAACTATAGACCCCGACAGGCTAAATGAAAAATATTAACACCCAGTCAGTTTTTATTGGAGTCTCGCCTGCCATCCCTCTGCCCTTTTTCCCACCCCCCCATTATACATCCAATTCAAATAAGAGGCTGTTATCATGGTTTGTGGGGAACATTAGTTAGGGTTTTCTCATCAAGGCTCTTTTTTTCAGACCCGGCCACCAGTCAAAGAGTGAAGGCGCCCGTGGGCTTAAGCGTAGCGAGGCTCCCGGTCAAATTACCACCGTTGCACTGACCCCTGCCAAGAAGCCCAAATCGCTCCCACCGCCCAGAGACAATGTGACGGACTCTTCCTCCTCTGCCTCCACCTCTTCCTCTTCCTCCACCACAGGCCCCAAGACTGAGACCTCCAATCATGGGCCATCAGGATTACAAGCTATACTAGAAAGTGAGTATTCCTGATCTTTAATGCTTTGGCTTTTGTATAGTTGCTCTCTAAACTTTGCTGTTTTTGTCTCTATAGCCCTACTGGAGGCCAAGGGTCTCCCCCCTCATCTTTTTGGGCCCCTGGGACCCCGGATGTACTCTTGAAATCGGTGTTCCTAACATTTGGTAAATAACCGATGAAACGTTCTGCCCCGCTGTCCACAGGCTCCAATGCTCAGCAGTTACTGCAGGGCCCGCAGGCCACAGGTGACGAGTCTCAGCAGCTCCAAGCTGCCGATGAGATGTGCCAGCTGCTGAAGAGTGGCAACGAGGAAACACTCTATGGATTCCCGGTCAATAGTGTGGTGCCCTCTTGTGCACTCACGTACATGATGGTCGCGCTCCCTCAATCCTCTGCTGTGGTAGTCGATGCTATTCCTGTCTTCCTGGAGCAGGTGAGACACTGTGCACTCCGTCTGTCCCTTATCGCTTGTTAATTCGCAACGGTGGCTTTTTTTGACATGCTAATGCCTTGTTTCACCTTCTTCTGTGCAGCTTCGGGTGATCCAGTTTATTGTCGTAGCAGAGCAGGCCCTGATTGCCCTAAAGATGCTTTCAGGGCAACACAGAAAAGTAATTTTGCAGGCTGTAAGTGATTTTTTTCACACTCTGAAAACATCCCATCTGAAAACATCCCAACAGCCACAATTATATACAGCCATCGTGTTATTTCTTCCCCTGCAGGGTGGGCTCGCTGACTGCCTCCTCTACCTGGAGAACTTCAGGATCAAGGCTCAGAGGGATGCTTTGCTCATCGTAGCCAACTGCTGCAAGAGCATCAAGCCAGATGAGTTCCACTTTGTTGCGGATTCTCTGCCGCTGTTGACTCTGAGACTCACACACCAGGTGCGTTTTTCAATTTCTCAATTTTCATCCATAGTTGGTGTTTTATGCGCAAAAGAAGTTAAAACTGCATCTAGTTGTACGACAAGCTGAAAAACGGAGAGAAACATGTGATTTTCTGATGTATAACTGTATACAAAGTGTTAAACCTAAAGTGTTTTTTAGAGAAGTCATACTACTGGTATAGTGTGTTGGTCAATCATTTGGGAAAAAAATGCGTTAACGCGCTATAAAATAATTGTCGGCGTTAATTAATGAATGCGTTAACGCGATAACGCGTTAACTTGCCCAGCACTAATATATATATATAAGGATAAAGGAGAAAAGTAGACATACAGATGGATATACGTATATGTGGTGGATGTACAGTGTATAGTATTTTCAAATCATTCCTTTTATTTTATTTATTTATATTAATTTATCATTATTATTTATTTATTTGTTATCTACCATGTGTAATTTTTTTTTTTTAGAAATTTGACGTTTATATATATATATATATATATACAGAATATATTATATGTAATATAAAATATATAATAGTAATATGAAAAATAAATTTTAAAATATATAAAAACAATTTAATAATAAATCAATGACTTTCATGCTATGTATAAAAGCCTAAAATTACACAGAATATCACAAACATCGCCGGCCAGGGTAAAGAACAAGTCTCCATATGCCTAAGGTATGTGGACAAAGAACTTGTGCCACATGAGGTATTTGTGG
>NW_022287509.1:0-2223 GCF_004355925.1 Anarrhichthys ocellatus | reverse complement strand
AGAGTCACAGTGACGTCCTTCAGTCTGTCCAACATCAGAGTCACAGTGACGTCCTTCAGTCTGTCCAACATCAGAGTCACAGTGACGTCCTTCAGTCTGTCCAACATCATAGAGTCACAGTGACATGAGAAGCAGGTCTCAGGGTTGGAATAGAAACCAGGACATTGAGGTTACGTGACAAACAATGTGTCCATTGTGACTCTTTGGGTTTATTCACACTTCACTCATTCACTTTGTTTGTATTTACTTGTTTTATCCAAACACAAACTTTTACACCACAGCTCATATTTTGACTCATGTCAGTTTTTCCATTCAGGAGTTTTTATGTGTAAATAAAGACAGAAGTCACAAAGTAAAATGTTGTTATTGATTCAAAGAGGGAGATGAAGACGGATGATGTCAGAGTGCACTCTGTGATGTCACGGCCCAGCTGACTACTCTGACATCATCATGTTGGGCTAAACAAAGAGGTGTGAATGTCGCAGCAGCAGCAGGTGTTTATTAAGATGAAATGTTGGCCTGCAGCAGGAAGCTGATCTGATGAGATGAATAATGTAGCCGACACTAAAGGAGGTAATATAAATGCACACGTATATATATTCTAATCTGGGAGAGGACGCCGTGTTTCTCCTCATGTCTCCAAGGAGGAGCAGCAGAATTAATCCACACATGTATCTCCGCCTCACAATTATTCACCATAATGATTCTCAGATTAATCCGTGAAGAGAGCGGCCGTCTCTTTGAAACGTCCTCCTCCCCGCTGACCTTTCCCTCCACAGAGTCCTCGTTTCAACAGGAGAAACTGTGATGGAGGCCGACAGCTGAGCGCCGGCTGGAAGACAGAACTCAGGGCACAGACGCCCTCACACGTCCTCCAGGATGAAAACATGAACTATTCATATTTCATCTCTGTGAAGTGTAGTTTCATGTTTCTACTATGAACCACACTGCAATCTACATGTATGACATCATAACCATGAGAGGAAAGTAACTACGTACATATTCTCAAGTACTACGTCAATGTTCAGGTACTTCTACTTTACTTTATACTTCTACTGCTCTACAGTAGAACATAGGTATTTATCTTACTAATGCAGCATGAATATGAATCAGAAACAACATTAATCACTATTTAACTGCACTCTCAATACTCACTGAGGATAATACTTCTACTAGCAGAATACTTTCACACTGTTGTATTAGTACTTTTACTTCTTCCACTTCTGTGAAAAACTAAACTATTATATATAAAATATATTAAAATATATAACAATATAAAATATATAAAATATATTAAAATATACAAAATATATAAAATATATAAAATATATTAAATATACAAAATATATTAAAATGTATAAAATATATTAAAATATATTAAATATACAAAATATATTAAAATATATTAAAATGTATTAAAATGTATAAAATGTATTAAAATATATAATGCAGTATGGCTTTCAGGCATTCTGTAATTATTTGAAATATGTGACACCTAAATATATATACAAAACAACTGTACAGAGAGAAAGAAGGACTAGAAGGATGTAGAGGACATGGAGGACTAGGAGGACTTAGAGGACGTAGAGGACATGGAGGACCAGGAGGACGTAGAGGACCAGAAGGACATGGAGGACCAGGAGGACCAGGAGGTTAACAGGGTGCAGGTTAATCCTGCCATGTGAGGTCACAGAGTCACTAAAGTCAGGAGGGCGGATCCTCTAGGGACCAGGACTACGTGCTGTGGACATAATGACAATCTGTCGTAGAGACGAGCAGCATTAAGTTCCCTCCACATGTTCAGGACTCTAAGGGCGCTGCAGAGACCAGGATCTGGACTCCTGCCAGTGACCTGGTGTCTCCGAGGATCTGACAGATGGACTGAAAGACAAACAGCTCATTGTACAGAAGACAAAGAGCACCGAAGATGTAAAGCTAGTTTTCTTTAGTCCTTCATGTGTGTCTGTGAGACCTGAAGCAGATCCAGGACCAGAATCCTTGTGCTGCTTAGAAGCTGCTGTTATGACACACTTCCTCCAATTAAAGGGCCGGTAATGACAGCCCCCCCTCACCCCCCCGACAGGTGTTTTGTTGTCGGCGCTCTGATTTACACGACGGACTAATTAGTTTGAGAGGCCGCTATGTGAAGCGGGTCAGAGAATCCACCACCAGGCAGGTGTGAGGGTCCAGGTTAATTAATGAAGTGATGCGCGCCCCCCCCCC
>NW_022287508.1:0-2223 GCF_004355925.1 Anarrhichthys ocellatus | reverse complement strand
AAATCCTCAAATGATTTTAAGTTTAAATTACATATTTTTATTGCCCTGCATTGCAGGAAACTTTGTCTACAGAATATATCTAATTCTGTTTATACAAATTTGCCACAAGGGGCTCTGTACAGCAGGGTCTGAAATTACATCTTGTTTTTTTACTGTGGCAGCCAAGTATTTAAAGAACTTTCAAAGCATTCAGAAATAATTCATGAAATGGTCAAAGTGTGTCACAAAAATCCACCAATCATGACAGTTTGGAATTTGATTTCCACTAATCATTTGACAACGGTAGTCTGTCGTATAGTGTCCTGATATTTGGTTGTATTTTCCTGATATTCTGATAAGTTCACTCACCCTGTCATGATTGGTTTAAAGAATCATTATAGTAGAGCCCTGCATGGGAAGTACCACTTTAAATACCTCTCAAAACAGCTGTATGATGTCTTCAGTGCCACTGGGGGAGAACATGACCCCTATGATGTCATCTTGATGTCATTTGGATCATATGAGCTCGGGCTTGGACATTTTTATTTTTTTTCCCCCACAGTTCAACGATGCATGCCATGCAGGTTGAGATCCTGTATACAAGAGTGATGTCACTTCTTTGAAAAGAGCTGAGTCATCTGCTTCTGAAGCCAACAACAAACCACCTGAGCGATCCTGGAAGTTCCTAGAACGAAGGCCTCCTGAATACTACAATGTGAAGAATCTGGCTTAGACAAGATGGGATGAGGGCGAAGTAGTCGAGGTGTTTCCTGAAAAATGAATGCATCTTCAGAGAGCGTGTCGCTTTTTAAATCAAAGTGTGGCCCTTTGCACTGCGGCCATACCAACCACACTACACTCTCATCAAGATTAACACCTGGCTGGAAACTATGGTGTCACTCCTCATAAAAGTCTGGAGTGTGTTACGTGATTACGTCATCGTTAAAAATAAAAAAATGTAAACTGAGACAGCTGGAATGTAGCAGTTATGTTAACTAGCCTGGATGCTATGCTAACTACCAGCAATGATGGGACGAATATATTGAAAAGCGAACATATCGCAACATGCAATGTGTTTTCTGTGGAATTTATATTTTGAACTCAACACTCAAATTTCAATACTAATACACAAGCCTTTCTCTGGCCGTGACCTTTCACCTGTCCGATGCACAGGCATGAACACCCCGAACAGCTCAGCGGACCGTGAGGAGATACTCACTGAAGTTGACAAAAATTGGATTAGAATCGCTGACTTGCATTTGTAAGTGTTTCTGTTAGTGGTACGCTAGCCCTCATGGCGCCCATACTTACTGTGTGCCAGATGAGACGAGAGGCCTAAAGGAAGCCACTCTTAAGACCTGACATGATTACACGTTCGCCCTCTCGTTGGCCAGCACTGCAAACATTCTTACTGTAGTTTTAGCTGATACATAACTACCACAATTTTATACTATTTAACAAAAAAATCTGCACAAGTGATCTTCACCAGCAGCATTAAATCAGCAGTTTAGAAATGAAATAATTGTTGTGACCCTTGACGTCCACCTGGCTCTATACAAGTGGAAAGCTATTGGCTGAAAGTGCTGTATCACTTTATTAAAGATGATCTCTTGTGTTATTGACAAAAGCATGATATTCAAGTGTACAAGAGGACAAACCTCAACCCAAAATCTCAGTGTGTGTTTCAGAGGCTGATAAATAACAGAGCATGTGGACTATTTCAAAGTCAGTTCCAAACAGTGATCAAATCACAGTTTAACGAAACACCATCATCCAAACCGCACTCTTTAGGGAGACCTGATGTCACTTATCTGACTCACATTGAACAGATATGAGCATGCATAAAGAAAAAGTTGCATTGAAACAGGACTGAGGCTTTTAGAAGCACGACTTTCATTAAAAACAAAAATGATCACAAACAATATGCAAGTACAGCATTTCCTTGGCTCCCCCATGTTATTTTAAAGCTAAGACCTTTCAGGCTTTTCAGACTCTGTCGTGTCTCACAACAGTGCTGTGGTATTGAGTAATGCAATGAAAAAAAGAAGAAGAACACCTCGGTGGAAAACACATAATCAGCAGTTTTGAGATGTCGTATTGTATAACGAGATAAAACAAGTTCAGCTGTATCGGGCCAAAGTTAACTACATAGATACCCAAGGTCTATAGATGCCTTATTGGGAGTATTGGTTAACAATCCAGTGCTGGGTCGCTTTATAGAGAGAAGGCAAGGCCAGAACTCAG
>NW_022287507.1:0-2223 GCF_004355925.1 Anarrhichthys ocellatus | reverse complement strand
GGGTGGAAAAAGTAATAAATAGACATTTATTTAACGAACAACTAACCCAGGGGTCGGCAACCTTTTCTATCCAAAGAGCCATTTTGCTCTATTTTCCACCAAATAAAATTGGTCTGGAGCCGCAAAAGCTATTTGATATCACAGCTTATAAAGTGTTATATATAGTTATATTATATATACAAAAACTATAGTTTGTTGTATTTATGAAAATATAGAACAAGAATAAAGACAATTCTTGACATTTTATTGCAATTTTACCTGTTATAACAACATCAAACTCTTATGAAGAGGAGAGTTTGCTGCAGCAGCTGAGAAATCGCTCTTTTTCGCTCATCTCCAGCGTGACACTTTTCAGCACATGCTGTGTGCTTGTTCTGGAAGCATACAGGTAAGTCAGCATCGTTGGCAGTGAAAGCAAATGAAGACGTCCACGCAGAGTTAAACTCTATTTTCCTCCATGACTTTTCTTTTTTTGGATTTATCCATTGATCGTTTACAGAGGGCGGGGGTCTGAAAATCATGATTAGCTGTCACGATCAGGCTTTGCCTTGTGTAGCTTCAACCCCCTCACTCTACCTGTCAGTCACTTCCTCAGCATCAGCCTAACTCCCTTCACCTGCCTCTAGTCAAGCACTCCCTCCTCATCAGCACAACGCCCCTCACCTGTTCTAGTCACTTTATAAACCCCTGTCTCTCAGTCACTCACTGCCAGGTCATTGTTCATGTCTACCTGCCCGTTTTTGCACGTCCTGTTCCCGGTTTCCCAGTCTGCCTGCCCTGCCTCGTTTCCCGCTCGATTTTCCCCCTCGTCTCTTGTCTTGTGCTTGGACTCGCTGTTGTGTTGGTAAATATTCCTATTTGTGTTTAATAAAATGCCTGCTTCACGCTACTCTGCCTTTGAGTCCTCCATCATGCCCCGTGACAATTAGCCACCTGTAGGGAAAAGCTTTTGACAGGTGTAGAGGATTTAACTGCCTGTGGGAATAATTAACATAAGATTCTGCTCATTCTTGCTTATAAATTCTATTCTCTCTGAACACGTTTCTCTTTTTGGAGAACGTCATGTGAGATAACTTCTCAGATCAGCGCAATGTCCCTGCTCTTTCTATTTCCTCGTCTCTCCTCCGTTTGTCACGATGTGTGTAAAACTCGCTCGAGTCAGGAAACTTGGCAGAATACCCATATTTGATTGGCTGAGCTGCATCACCTGATGTGACTTGCAATGCATTGGTCGGTGTGTTTCCTGCACCGCCGAACAAGTGCCGTAACGGCTGAATAAGAGGTGCCGGTTAAAGTATAAACTCAGTGCCTAATATGTATAATACTGAAATTTCTATCGGATTTAGGTCCTGTGTCCGGATCCGGTCCGCCAGTTGGGGACCCCTGATGTAGACTCAGGGAGCCGCAACAAAGGGGCTGAAGAGCCGCATGTGGCTCCCTGAACTAACCAAACAATCAAATGAAGCGGCAGCTGTGTCAGCCCAGGCGAGTCAGACAGGAGAACGATCCTGGTTCAGATGTGGTTTATAGCCATCACCTCAGCTGGGGCTCATTAGCTGCTGATCCACATCCTGAAAGACAAAGACACACAGGACATAGACCCCTAGTGGACGGGAGGGGTCGTCACAATGTTCATATTAGCACCTGAATATTGTTTTAAGACAGACTTGAAAAGATTGCAAATTAAAGATATCTAAAAGTCTATTTCTTTATATCACAATGAAATATTGCTTTCAGCGAGCCTGGATAGGACTGTACAATGACGTGGACAGCTGGAGGTGGTCACTGTCAAACACAAGTTTCTACAAACCCGGAGAGACCGAGTTCAGACGATGGTGGCCTGGAAGCCCAGACAACGCCGGTGGTGCAGAACACTGTACATTTATGAGTGGAAATGGGTACTGGTACGACTACTCTTGTGATCGACCCGGCAAGACACTCTGCGTCGATGTCAGAGGTGAGAATATTAAAGCTACTACGAGAAGCAGTCATTTTGTGTTGATTCTGTTGGTCCCTGTGAACATAAGTGGTAGTGTTTCAGAGCACCAGAGTCCCTTTAGAAAACCTCATTTTACTGAAGCAGGGTCTGACAGTCGGTCCCGATCAGTCCTGGTTCTGGTTCTCCCGTGTCCCCTTCCCTCCAAGCAATACGATCTGGGTCTGTCCACGGTGGACAGGTCTCTGCTGGAGGATCTGGGTCTGTCCACGGTGGACCGGTCTCTG
>NW_022287506.1:0-2223 GCF_004355925.1 Anarrhichthys ocellatus | reverse complement strand
ACGTGGGGGAGACAAAGAATGAACTGCATCTTAGAATCAAGCAGCACTTTTATATGATCAATAGTGGGAATGGCACGAGCCTCCTATATGCACATTATAAACTCCATGGCTCACATGGTCTCCAAAGTGTGGGCCTGGAGAGCAGCAGGCAGTGGCAGGCAGCGGAGAGGAAATGGATCCACAGACTGGGAACTATAGACCCCGACAGGCTAAATGAAAAATATTAACACCCAGTCAGTTTTTATTGGAGTCTCGCCTGCCATCCCTCTGCCCTTTTTCCCACCCCCCCATTATACATCCAATTCAAATAAGAGGCTGTTATCATGGTTTGTGGGGAACATTAGTTAGGGTTTTCTCATCAAGGCTCTTTTTTTCAGACCCGGCCACCAGTCAAAGAGTGAAGGCGCCCGTGGGCTTAAGCGTAGCGAGGCTCCCGGTCAAATTACCACCGTTGCACTGACCCCTGCCAAGAAGCCCAAATCGCTCCCACCGCCCAGAGACAATGTGACGGACTCTTCCTCCTCTGCCTCCACCTCTTCCTCTTCCTCCACCACAGGCCCCAAGACTGAGACCTCCAATCATGGGCCATCAGGATTACAAGCTATACTAGAAAGTGAGTATTCCTGATCTTTAATGCTTTGGCTTTTGTATAGTTGCTCTCTAAACTTTGCTGTTTTTGTCTCTATAGCCCTACTGGAGGCCAAGGGTCTCCCCCCTCATCTTTTTGGGCCCCTGGGACCCCGGATGTACTCTTGAAATCGGTGTTCCTAACATTTGGTAAATAACCGATGAAACGTTCTGCCCCGCTGTCCACAGGCTCCAATGCTCAGCAGTTACTGCAGGGCCCGCAGGCCACAGGTGACGAGTCTCAGCAGCTCCAAGCTGCCGATGAGATGTGCCAGCTGCTGAAGAGTGGCAACGAGGAAACACTCTATGGATTCCCGGTCAATAGTGTGGTGCCCTCTTGTGCACTCACGTACATGATGGTCGCGCTCCCTCAATCCTCTGCTGTGGTAGTCGATGCTATTCCTGTCTTCCTGGAGCAGGTGAGACACTGTGCACTCCGTCTGTCCCTTATCGCTTGTTAATTCGCAACGGTGGCTTTTTTTGACATGCTAATGCCTTGTTTCACCTTCTTCTGTGCAGCTTCGGGTGATCCAGTTTATTGTCGTAGCAGAGCAGGCCCTGATTGCCCTAAAGATGCTTTCAGGGCAACACAGAAAAGTAATTTTGCAGGCTGTAAGTGATTTTTTTCACACTCTGAAAACATCCCATCTGAAAACATCCCAACAGCCACAATTATATACAGCCATCGTGTTATTTCTTCCCCTGCAGGGTGGGCTCGCTGACTGCCTCCTCTACCTGGAGAACTTCAGGATCAAGGCTCAGAGGGATGCTTTGCTCATCGTAGCCAACTGCTGCAAGAGCATCAAGCCAGATGAGTTCCACTTTGTTGCGGATTCTCTGCCGCTGTTGACTCTGAGACTCACACACCAGGTGCGTTTTTCAATTTCTCAATTTTCATCCATAGTTGGTGTTTTATGCGCAAAAGAAGTTAAAACTGCATCTAGTTGTACGACAAGCTGAAAAACGGAGAGAAACATGTGATTTTCTGATGTATAACTGTATACAAAGTGTTAAACCTAAAGTGTTTTTTAGAGAAGTCATACTACTGGTATAGTGTGTTGGTCAATCATTTGGGAAAAAAATGCGTTAACGCGCTATAAAATAATTGTCGGCGTTAATTAATGAATGCGTTAACGCGATAACGCGTTAACTTGCCCAGCACTAATATATATATATAAGGATAAAGGAGAAAAGTAGACATACAGATGGATATACGTATATGTGGTGGATGTACAGTGTATAGTATTTTCAAATCATTCCTTTTATTTTATTTATTTATATTAATTTATCATTATTATTTATTTATTTGTTATCTACCATGTGTAATTTTTTTTTTTTAGAAATTTGACGTTTATATATATATATATATATATACAGAATATATTATATGTAATATAAAATATATAATAGTAATATGAAAAATAAATTTTAAAATATATAAAAACAATTTAATAATAAATCAATGACTTTCATGCTATGTATAAAAGCCTAAAATTACACAGAATATCACAAACATCGCCGGCCAGGGTAAAGAACAAGTCTCCATATGCCTAAGGTATGTGGACAAAGAACTTGTGCCACATGAGGTATTTGTGG
>NW_022287505.1:1997-2223 GCF_004355925.1 Anarrhichthys ocellatus | reverse complement strand
CACACACACATGAGCACGCAACACGCTCACACACACACATACAAAAACCCACACAAAACCCTTGGTACCCCAACTGCTGTGATGACAGAGTAGCCTGTGACCTTCCCAGCATGCATTGCAGTGCTGCTGATGTTACGTCGTTTAAAGGATCCACATTAATCATTTGTTTGTTTATAGCCTGTGTGTGTGTGTGTGTGTGTGTGTGTGTGTGTGTGTGTGTGTGTGT
>NW_022287505.1:0-1987 GCF_004355925.1 Anarrhichthys ocellatus | reverse complement strand
TGTGTGTGTGTGTGTGTGTGTGTGTGTGTGTGTGTGTGTGTGTGTGTCATTATGTTACTGTCACTGCGCTCTGGACTAAATGCCCATGTTGGTTGTGTGTGATTGTACAGTCACATGTGAGCTTATTTTAGAAATTGTGTATATTATATGACCTCACGCTACATTAGACGTGTGCTTGTGCTTTATATATATATATATGTGAGGATGTGTCATACGCTCGTCAGGCCAGCCCTGTCCAACCATCGACGAAAGACTGATGAGCTGGCCTATTGATTACTTGCCAGAGAGACGGATGGCAGCCACACATCAGGGACACTTAGGGTCACCATGGCCATCAGACAAGGAAGTGGGTGTGGCCCAGCACGGAGGCTCATGAATAAACCTAGTGCTGGTAATCAGGAGTATGTAAATTAATGTGCTCATACATAACCCAGCAGTGATAAAAGTGTAATGAGTTATTCATAATTCATCACGGGCTGATGAGGAGATGGCAGGAAGAGGGAGGGGAGGAACGAGAGAGCCGGGGGAGATAAAGCGTGTAGATGAAAAGCTGAAGAAAGGGAAGTACAGGGGTTCATTAAAGAACAACGGCAGACAAAACTTTGTTTGTGTAACCTCACAGCGAACAATATAATGTGTTTATCATGAGTCAGAATGTTTTATCTCCACTATGGGTAGTTGTAGGTTGTAGTTGATCCAGCAGTGTATGTAGAGAGGTGCGGATGTTGGAGGGCAGTGAGTATCAGTGGGGCCGAGGAGCTGCGATAGGATTCTTAGATTCAGTTGTTGCTCTTTGTATCAAACAAACCGACACACACAGCCTATCGAGCACTTACACATGTCGGGTGTCTTGCGGGAGACTGCCAACCGTGTTTATGTTGTGTCGTGTGTGTGTTTGACCTGCAAGTAGGATAGATAAACACATTTATCATATTCAAGCTGGAAGACGTCAGGAAAAAGACTATTTTACTGGTTTTTGGTTTGAAAACCACCAGAGTCCAACAGTGCCTCTGGTTGGTTTTTGGATGGGTGCAAACAAGGATTTCCCCCCCAAAAAAATTGTTTAGGAGAAGTGGTAAGGAGTTTTTTTATTGATGAATTGAAAAGGGTAAAAAATTCCCATCATCATTTCCCAAAACCCAAGGTGATGTCTTCAGATGTTTTGTTTTGGCTGACCAAAGATATTCCTTTCACAATCGTAGAAGACAAAGGAAACCTTTCGCATGTAAATCTTTCAGTTAAAGAATGACGATCAATCGATTATCTAAATTGCTGCACATTTAATTATATCCTGACACATCTTTATTTGTGATTAATTGAGTTAGGAAGTGACTATCTAAACAAGAACTACAATCATTGATTAAATGCCAACACAATGTTGTGTGAAATGGCCCCTCTGCTCTTTTTACCTCTTTTATTTTTCATACGATTGTAATGACTTTTTATGATGTTAGTGAGCAGAGGTGGTCTTTGTTTCAGGCAAAACATTGTGGTTAGTTTGTCACCTTTTTCAATATGACTTTTCTGCATGAATTTTCATAGCCAGAGCTTCTGTATCATCATCAGCAGAGCAGTTTAAGTTAAGGTAACTGAACTATGATAGTGTTATGGCCGCCCACTCAACATAAAGCGAAACAACATCCCCAGTCTGACTGGGACAACAGCCCACGGAGTCTCCTGTGTGTCTAGCGCCAGGTGTGTGCTGTGGGATCTGTAAAGCCCAGTGCAGCAGAGCGAGCAGACATCAGAGACAGGAACTGCAGGATTTGGCCTTGGGGATGACTGACTTACTGCGTGGGAGTGGTAAAGCGGCTGGTATGCGGGGTTTCTGTCAGACAATAGAGCACTAAATTCAATTAATCTGAATGGCCGGCATTGGGTAAGAGGGGAGGGGAAGGCGTAAAGCTCTAAATGAGATTTCGCCCCTTCGCCCAACAGCCCACCCCCACCACCACCAGCAGCAGCACCACTGCACCCTGTCTCCCCC